>NC_031799.1:70683710-70699976 GCF_001522545.3 Parus major | reverse complement strand
CATCCATCATCCATCCATCATCCATCCATCATCCATCCATCCATCCATCCATCATCCATCCATCATCCATCCATCATCCATCCATCCATCCATCCATCATCCATCCATCATCCTTCCATCCATCATCCATCATCCATCCATCAGTCAAATCCATGTCTCTCCAACACAGAGGCAAGAATTCTGTGTCCTTTCTGTTTTTTTAAGAATGAATGTGATATTCCCTGACACTGGGAACTTTGACTGACCTAACTTTGAAAACATGACAGGGAGTGTAGTGACAACAGGGTACTATGGACTTCATGTATACACAGGTTCCCCAGGTGAACTCAAACCTGATTGTGTTGGGATACTCTCTTCTCTGATGAGACATCCTTTTCCAAGAAAGAATGGTCTCAGTTAAACCACTGTGCTCCAACTGTTCCTTTTTAAGCATCTTAAATGAAATAAATATATTTTTTTGATGCTATGCTTCCTCACATTCTCTCTGATAAAGATAAAAAGAGAGTATCCAAGGAAATTCCTGGATATGAATCACTGCATCTTTATTTTTTTATCACACATATCTTTATGTATTTCTTTGAACAATTTACTTGTAATGCTCTAAAGGTGGGTACAGTATAGTTATGCCTACTTTATTTACAGTTAACTGATTAATTCATCACATCCATATCAGCTTTTAAAGTTTACATACTCGGTACCTAAATATTATGATATTCATAATTTTACAATTGCTGTTTCAGAGATGCAGTCAGTCAAAAAATATGATTACACTTTAGGTGTATCCATCAACCTGTGTGTGGTCATGGAACCATAAAATTATTTAGGTTGGAAAATACCCTTGGGATCAAGTCCAGCCATTAACCCAGCTCTGCCAGGGCCACCACTAATCCATGTCCCCAGGTGCCCCATCCACACACCTTTTAAATCCCTCCAGGAATGGTGACCCAACCACTTCCCCGGGCAGCCTGTTCCAATGTTTGACCACCCTTTCGGTGAAGAATCTTTTCCTGATGTTTAATCTAAATTTAATCTAAATCTGAGTTTAATCTAAACCTCCCCAGTTTAATCTGTTTAATCTGAGTTTAATCTAAACCTCCCCAGTCGCAGCTTGAGGTTATTTCCTCTTGTTTTATTATTTGCCACTTGAGAAAAGAGTATATTAATTGATTTAAACTCCCCAAAATTTAAACAGTATACATTGTTCACACAATCTTTTATAAAATATGAAATTTGTAACAGCAATTTTCTGGATATCTTCCCAAGTTTTAGAAGTGAATAAAACCTATGCATTTTTCTCCTTGATGCTGAAAGCAGTTCACAGTGAGAAATTCCACACAACAGACACCAGTCTGTCTAATGGCACATAATCTGTGTGTTTCCTTCCCATGACTCTTTATCCAACTAAGATAGTCTGTCCTAAAAAAGCCATTTCACTCTTTTCCAGAAATAACGAGCCAGTGCTTCTTCTGCCACCTACACCGTGATCTGGAGCTGTGCAACACTCCCTGAGATCACACACCCCTTCTCCTAAGGCAGCTCCTCTTCCAGTAGCCACGCTTGACAAACTTTGGCTAAACTTACCCAGGAGGTTGTGTCCCTGGGGAGGTGAAGGCATGAAAAATGCCATTGATAAGATGTGAGTCAGGGGTGCTTCACCCCAACGTGCGCACAACCCGGTGAGATCACCTGGCACCTTCCCGCACAGGTACATCACAAGCGTGTGCTGAACAGGTTTGATTAGATAAATCCATTGCACAATGATGATATTTGCTGGAGCTGAAAGAGGAGTGAAAGGTTGGATTGCAGATGGATTTAAAAACGGGACAAGCTGGGTTTCCGTCCGTGCTTCAAGGATGTGGTGAAACCTGGAGCATTTGAATGGTGCTCAAAATTACCTTCAGATGAGGCCACTAGCAGAAATGTTAGCAATGGGGTATCACATTTCTCACAGCCTCAGGATTTTGCTGGATATTTCCAGCTTGCCATTATTCCCTGATATTCCACCATACGGTTTGACGAATTATTTGAATTATCTTCAAAGCCCTTATAATTAGCTCAGTTTCTTTCGTCTCTGCAAATCTTGGCAAGTTATGTCTTGTAAATCAATCCCTTCATCTCCTCCAGCAAAGCATAAGGCAAAAACTGTGGAACATACAAAAATCAGGTGAGAACAAAGCACTCCCTTTTCAACACATGACATAGAAAGCTACTGTAGATATTAATTTTAATCAAGTATGCCCAAATGCTGTAGTCACTATAAATTTCATTCATCATAAACGCCAATGGCTGTTATTATCACTTGAATTAACCTTTATTTTTGCAACTCTAAACAAAATTGCAATGATCAGTGTGTTTTTTCCCTAGACAATGTTTTTTTCATTTCCCCCTCAAATTTTTTATCTCTCCTGAATTTGACCCATCAGTCTTGAATGGCAGGAAGGACCTTGCTATGGTCCATGACTCAATTCAGCTCTTCCCCAGCCACTCCCTGGGTGTGTTTTTTGTTTTGTTTTGTTTGTTTTTTAATAGGAACAGCTCTTGCAATCTGAAGCTGTACAGCTCTGTAAAACAATGTGGCATCACCTGCCTGCCAGGGGAAGGGATTACAGCTTCAAGAGGAAAATGTGACACTCTTTCACAAGGGTTCCACTCACAAGGGTTCCTGGTACAATTTTGACAGCCTAAAATGCTTTTAAAAGCATCCATCCAGATGCTCTGAGAAGTGCCACTCCTACAGACTGAAGATGCCTGGCTTGTGTGTTTGGTAATTATTTGTTATTGGAAAATGCTGTCCTTTGAAGGATGTTGTGTGCACAGGAGTCACTCAGGCTGAAGTTTCTGCAGAATCAGCTCAATTTGGTCATGATGAAGCAGCCATCAGCTACAGGAAATCCCTCCACATTTCTGGGGAGGGTTTTTGTTTCCCCAGCCTTTGATTTCACAGGCAGACTTCCTGAGACACAGGTTGACTCTTACTGGTGGCATTTTGGAGCCCAGGATATATGGGCAGGCTAATTTCTTATCTGGTACCCCAAAGCCTTTTCTTTGAAAAAAACCAAAACAAATAATGACATGATGCAGTATTTTTCTGGTCCCCAGGGTCAGAATTTCTTATTTATTGTAGCTGACATTTGACTCGTGGTTGAAGATGGTTCTTTAAGTCCACTGATGTTTCAAATGACTGCAGTGGTCCAAAATGGAACTAAAAAGTCTACACACACTTCTGGGGACTCAACTGCTTTCCTAAGAAGGAGCAATGTGAAGTGAATAAAGTATGTGAAAACAGGAAAGCAAAGAAAAATACCCAGCTCCAGAGTAGCTTGACATTTCAACACGAAATTAGAGACTTGCCTTTTCTTCACTGCATGTTCCCTGCTTCAGATCCACAGGAAAAGGTGTACTTAATCTAAAAATTGTCAAGGGAAATATTACATTATGGTAAGAAACTGAGAAAAAAACCTCATTTGTGGTAGTCCAGAAGATTCAGATGGCACTTGTAAGATACTAAGTTCTTACATTTGACTTCCTACCTGCAGCAAAATAAGTGTTCAGTGCAGTGATGGCTAAGTGGCACAGAAAGCAGCTTTTGCTACATGAAAGGCAGTGAATGGCCAGTCTCTTGACCAAAAAACAAAAAGGAAACCCAACACTTCAGGTCAAAATAATGTTTCAAGCCTAGAGATCAGGCACTTTTTTTACCACTACATAGCTATTAAACTTCAAAGTCTTCTCAGCCAATTGAAAAGTGAAGAATGAGCCAGGAGGAAGATTTTCTTTCTAAAAATCTCTGTAAATTGGAAAACTGTAAGTTTTATATTGCCAATAATAATGGTCATTAGTAAAAATCATCTAAGTTTTATGTTCAGAGGAATGCCTAATAAAAAATCAGCTTTGGTGGAAGCATGACAAATGTACTTCACAATTTTTTGATGATGGCAAACAAAATTCAGCCCATACAAAATGGTCCAAGCACCTGCACTACTTGAACATCCTCTGGGGTCACCAGTCAGGTATGGGCACAAGTTTATCCATCATATCTGTTAACAGAAATCACATCTCAGCCTTCAAGGATATTTGTACAGCAACAACTCTGATGTCAACAACTCGCAGACCAGCCTGGGAGATGAAAAGATTTTTAATGGATTATTTGTGTATTATCCCAACAGCACCTTCAGCATCTTAGGGCAATCAAGATACCCCAATCTCAAATTTACATCTCCCTTGATACGTCAGTTGTATCTGGCTGGGTAATTTATTCTCCACCATAGGGCCTTGACTCAGGGAGAGACGTCAGCACATGTGTAATCTTGAGCAGGTTCATTGTCCCATTGATTTCAGCAGGTGATTCATAAACCTGTGGAATTGCAGTCTGGCTCTGTTGGTGTTTGCCAGTGATCCCACGCAGTTCAAATCCCATTTTATCCCCCACCAGCTCGCTGTGAGCATTCTGTGCTTTTAAAATACTGAGCAGTGGAACCTTTGGGGACCATGCATTTACAGCTTGTGGGTCACTGGGGAAGGAGGAGAATGCTAAACTGAAAGTCAGGCTGTTCACAAAGCACTTACTCCAATGGCTTTTTAATTGCTTTTGTGCCCCCTTCCTAATCCACCCACTCTTTAATTGTAATTTTATTTTTGCTTTTGTATTTTGTGCTTGGATTTTGTTTGTTTTTTTAAGGTGAAGATAATAATTCATTGTTGCTCGTTTTCTGTTTGAAAATACAGATGCACTGTTGCCTTTTCAGGGTAAACTTCCTTTTGGAAATTCCCTAAGTCCATGTGTTTGCAGGATCCTTTTCTGCCCTCAATCTTTTTCCCACAGGCTCTGTCAGATGACCTAAGCACAGCCTGCTCATGTATCCAGGTAGGCATTTGGCACAAACTATTTCTGCTGGGATTAGCAGGCTCTTCCCAGCTGCTTCTTGCTGTCAGAGCAGAGCAGCAGCAGAAGGGACCAGGAGATGGCAGTACTGCATGAGCAATTGGACTAAAACCTGGCATTTTTCAGAATTCATTTCTAGGGAAACAGGTTTTCACTGGCACCGTCAGAGCTCATTGCAAATTCCGTCTGCCCTCAGCCTGCTTTGCAAATCTATACCCCACCAGATTAAGGAGAGAGATGGTCAATGGCTCAAAATCTTTTGCTATCAAAATACTGTTTGTTTTAGCACAGTATGTACCAGCACGAAGGATGACACGATGTTTTGGGGCACCACAGAAGGCGTGTAAGCAGGAGATATGATTTCCCCTTGTCTTCTGTCTTGAGGGTGGAAGTGCTCATTCAGAAGAAAAGCAGCCTAAAAATACCGAACTTCACTGCAGAGCAGCAGAGGAAAAAGCTCTTTGCAAATATTTTTAGAGAACTGTTCTTCCTTGGCAAGTGAATAATTTTCAGTGTCAGCACGGAAGAGTTAATTACAGAGGGGAAAATAATGTGCTAATGTAGCTAAATTGTTCTCAGTCTCCTGAGGCTGAAGAACCTGGTAATTTCTGCATAATGGTCAGTCCTGCATGGCAAAATGGGTGTAAGGCTGACTCAGAAGGCAGCAGGAATGTCTGAGCAATAAATGCTGAGCTTTAAATATCTGAGGGACTGGATTTTTCCTCTGCCCCTTCACTTTGTAGTGGCACTAAGGAAAAATGCCTTTTTGTGAATGAAGTAGTTGTAGTGAGCTGTGGAACTTCAGCGTAGGAACACCTTCTCTTCCCAAACCTTGTGCCTCCAAACTGTTTCCTTCCTTCCTCCAGGTGAGGCAAAACAGCCTTCAACGTGGTCACTTTGAATTATGTTCCATGTTGGTGTGGCACCTCCAGCCAGCTTCCCTAATTTCTGGTGCTCAACAGCCTTCTGTCTGCGAAATCAGAGTGAGAAATCGCTCCTTCCTTCAGATGCAAAGAAACAGTTGTGCTCAGTAATGCACAAATGTGAAATGGAAATAAATGAGGAATTATTCAAATGGGCAGGATCTACCACCTATGCTGAAAGGAAACCCTGCCATTAAACCCTGGAGATTAATGCACTAAGATCCAATGTAATGTGACCTAGCAAACAGGACTGAAGCACGCAGTGAAGGCGGTTTTCCTTTCCTCAGTAAGAACAGACAGGAGGAGGGGAAAAAATAGTGGTTTTTGTCTGCTTGATATTTGATAACAGCTAACAGACACCTCTCCTCATCTTTTCTTCTCAGGAGGATGCAAAGCAGCCATTCCACTGGTGATGTTTGCTCTGGAGATACTCCACCAGGGGAAGAACAGTCAGCACTAAAGCACACACAGCAGCCTCCTGTCAGATCCATCCCTTCATCCCCAGCGTGGTTAGAGGCTAATTGAGAGAAATACATTCCTACACAATGGCTAATGAGAACAGATTCATGCATGTGTGTGTTTGTTTAGAGAAATGCATGTACATTTTATTTTGTTGTTGTATTTCGCCTGGAGAAATATGCTGAAGTAACCAAACTTTTGCTGGGAACAGTAACACCAGCTGTTGAAGGACACAGAAATTTACACCCTGTCACATAAACGCTTTGTTTACTGTAGTTTGAGAAATGCCATGAGGGGGAAATCAAGCAAGACTGAGGACAAGTTTTTATCTTTGCAGGTTTCCCTCCACTTGCAATGGAAGTCTCCAGCATTTGAAGATTTGTTTGAGCCCACCTGGATGGTGTTTTTCTGTCTTGTACTGAAGATTTTAGTTCTCTCTGCAAGGTCATTGGTACACAAAGGAAGAAAAAAATCCCAACATGCCTTTGAAATCCTTCCACCACCAGGGCTCTGCCCATTTTTCATCTGAGGGAATACAAACGACAAACTGATTTAAATCTGGCAGCAGAAGTATGTTAGGACTGTAGCCCTCCTAGCACCACATGGAGGAGAGTGAGATCCAATAGCATTCCCTAACTGCCCATTTTCTGTTGATTGCCAAATCCTCTAGCTGATGCCTTCTCCTCTTTTCTGGCAAAGATGAGTGGTTCCTGCTGTCTTTGCTTGCCCTGGTCACCATGTGTTGGTCCTGCACCTCAGGAGATGTGTCCTCCATCATAGCCAAGGTCCATTTCCAAGTCCAATTAAATTGTGGCTCAGAAAATGACAGAGCAAAATGTAAGGGAACAACATTACCTCGGAGGAAATTGTGTATTCAGAAGGTCCTGCTCACACAGCTTCCACAAAGCATAACTTCTCCAGGGCATCACGGCTGGACTTGGTAACAGGTGTGACTTCCTTCCTCTGCAGGACATTGCTTTTTTAGAAATGGTTGCCTTTGCCTTGTTTTGTGACCCTACATTTTCAAATATTGAATTCTTTAAACTGAAAACACATGGCTGTGTCTAATTACCATTCCTAATTCCTGCTGAGATAGCCTGAAGCTGATGTTTTAATGAGCTTCCTCATTGTGGAGAAAAGCAATCAGCAGGTAATGATAGGCTGGACATTATAATGTCCTTCTCTTGCTGTTGTCTAGGTCAGTTCCAAACTGATGCTATCATCACAAACAATAAAAAAAAACCCTCAACAAACACCCCAAATAAAAGGAAATACTTGCATATCTGCATTGTTGGTTGACATCAGAAGATTCAAGAACTCACACATGCCACTCATTCATGCACTATTTTCACTATGCAAAGAATGCAATTAGTCAGTAGAGAAAAAGAACAATCTTCAAGCCATTTTAAAGACAAATATATTTGTGACTGGAAATTGCTATCTGCCAAATATTGCTTCATAATTTGCCATGGAAGTTCTCAATATTTTCTCTTCCCTTCTGCCAGTACCTATCCCCCAACCAAAATTCCTTGTTGGGGCTATGCCTTGACTTTCATTGGCCGTGTCAAAAGATGACACAACAGATGTATAAATCTTTGCAGTGCATTTTGCTTCTAGGAAAAGCTTTCAGGAAAACACACATGCCTGCTCCATGCATACTCAAAACTCAGCAGATGTATCATGATGAGTTGCCTTGATTTGGCTCCAGAATTAAATTATAGCCATCAGCACACACCCTGCCAGGAACAGGGAATGAGACTCTGTTAAGCCAAATCATCCTGCTTTAGCTGCAGTCATGATTTGGTGTCCTTTGCAGAAATATTTCCTTCTAAAAGCATTCAGCTAACATTTGTTAATGTAAGTATTTTAAAATTACTTACAGTAGTTGTTTTATTGACTTTCAGGGCTTTCATCTCTCTCTTTGTCGGTTATTACAGCTGATTTGAACCAAACTGATGAAAAACATTTCACTGCAAAAGGCTGATTGATGAGCCCAAAGGATCTCACTGGAAATGTTTAGTCTTGAGCAGCCTCTACCAAATCCCAGAGCTGGCTCCAAAGTGACTGAACAGGGATTCCTGATGAGCCTCATTCCAGAGCAGGGAAACACAGTGGTTCATACATAGTCCAGGTGATCCTTACTCTTGCTTTTTTAAAAAATTAAATTTTGAGTAATTTATTGGCAGCCCAATTGGTGCTTAAATCAAAGTTTTCTGTAAGGTGCAGGATGAAGGGACCCTTATTAGCTGGAAATGCTGATTTTTTTTATTTTTTTATTTTTTTTCCTCTTTTTCTTTTTTTTTGTGAATTCCATTACTTGTCAATAGAGTTCAAATCAATTACTGAAAGAAAGTTTCCTGTTAGGACCCTGTTAAGTAGAAAAGGATCTAAAAGTCATCTCAAGATTATATTCTATTCTTTTGTTTTATTTTTGTTTCTATTTAATTATTTTATTTATGGAATACAGCTAGGTCAGTTTTGGAGAGATGTCATGTTGCAAGAATATGTTCTCGTCCCAGTGTGGCAAACTCTTCTGAAAGGCACTGGTTTCATAAGATTCTCCATCTGGATTAAAATCTGAAAAAATATTTAAAGGGTAATTTAATAATAAAATATGGCAATATTCATAAACTATGAATGGCAATAAAAAATATGTTTTTCTGGTTTTGCTCCCTAGCTTTGCTGTCTCTATAATGATGAAGACTTTCAAACCTTTGGTACACGTGTTCAAAAATATATATTTTCAGTTTGGGATTTACCCATTCATATAGCCAGAGTATGACAGGGACAAATCAGCACGACTTCCCTGGGAGGAATTTCACTCCCTTTCAGTCCTTCAATGCCCTTCTGCAGCTGAAAGAAGGACTCAGCAGCATCATAATTATTCCAGCTCTCAGCACAGTTCAAGAGACTAATGAGGAAACTGAGTAGTGGAAAGATGAAACATAAGACAATGCCACAGTTCAAAAACTGTCTGAGAGGCAGAAAATAGGGCAAGAAGCTGTAATTGGTGTCAAATCACAGACAAAAGCAGTGTCTGTCTGTAAAGCTGCAGTCTTTGTCTCATGGACCTGTAATAAACCTTTTGTCAGTATCACATTTTGCAACAAAGCAAACCCCAGACAATACAGAAGATGGGAATTGTAGAGCTGCCCCAGCCATGCTGCCTCCTGTCAGGCACACCAGCCTCAGCAGAACTTCCAGATGCTGGAGGATTTGGTGCCATCACATCACATAACAACTCTTGAAAAAAACAAAACTAATTGTTTTCTCCATATCTGATGCCCAGCATTCCATGCTGCTCAGACCTCAGAAAGGCATTTGGTCATACAGATTTAACAAATGCATGACCAGACGTGGCTCCAAAATTCTTGGCAAGGCCTTGGCTTCAACTGAACTCACGTTTATTTTAGTCATCCAGGATTTTATGTGTTTTCTGTCTTTCTGACCTTTCAGACTGACTGATTTTCAATGTATGTGGTGATTATTTTTCTTATGTGGAGTGCCTGGTTGTAGGCAGGTATTGGTGTAGTGTTGTGGCAGATAAAAAAAGAGTCATTAAATGGCAGGTGACTTTCTATGAGAAAAATATATTCCCTGAAAAGGATATTTTACAGTTTTTCAATAGGCTTTTCAAGAGTAATTATTATATATTAATAAAGAAGGTTTTGCCTAACTTTCAATGGAAAAAGGGTGAGTCATAGGCAGGAGAGCATTTCTGTATGGGCACCATCTGTTTTATTATTAAGCAAGACTACAGATTTGTTTGGGAATTTTGTGATTTATTTTTGAATTTTTGCTTTCAGGTTGAAAGAGAGAGATAGTAGGAGAGGCAGGTGCCTGTTTGAGGTGGAAATCAGGCCACTTCCACTTAACTAATTAGAAGCACAATGCTATCTGTTTGCTGCAGCTACAATGCATTTTTCAATGAATTGTCTAGCCAACATCCCAGCAGTGAGCAAACGGCAGCAGTTTCATTTTGTGTGGCAATCGAAACCATTCGGTTTCAAAGAGCGATTGAAGTTTAATAAAGCGTTTCATTGCTAACCACCAAACGGTGTCAGATTTCCACTGGCAGGTTTAGGCAAAGAAACCTCCTGCTTTTTTTTTTCTTTTTTTTTTTTTTTCAGGACCAACTGAATCAGGGATGTGTCATCAAGAACCAGCCTCTTTTTTTTTTTTTTCACTTCAGCTTTACAGTCACTCCACAAGTGGCTGGGAATGGCAGGCTGTGTGTGTTGGTGAAGTCAGTGTTTATTCAAATTCTGCATATCCTGGAAGCATCAGGCCAGGCTTCCCTGGGCACTGCCATAAACTGAACCTTTTTTTTTTTGTGAGGGAATGTTGGAAATTAGTTGTGCATAACACCAGAAAAGCCAAAGCTGTGGAAGGTGACAACACAAGCAGGGCCAAATGCCACGTGGTGGAGTTGATCCACTGCCAGAGCTGATCCTAGGGGGAAGCACTGGCTGTGCCCCACTCACAGACAGACAGGATTTAGGATGGTTTCAGGCTGTGAAAGTAGGGCAAACTTGGAGCCTGATCCACACTTTAAACCAAATTTTTGCTGCTCCATGTGTAACTGGTAGTGCAGCATGTGCCACAGCTCCTGTGTCTGAGCTCTTTGCAGCCCACAGATTTCTCTCATCAACTCACTTCAGCATTGCAAATCAGGCTTCCAGGGCTGGGAGGACAGGTCCTCAAACTTGGGCTCACATTACACAGTGAGAGCTTTATTTTATTTAAGTTTATGTGCCCCGAGTCCTCAGCAAAGGAACAAAGCTGTGTTTGGTGTATGGAGCTGTTTACAAACAATTCTAACAAAGCTTGAGCAGCTGGGCTTGCAAAGCACAAAGGCTCCAGTTCTGTATTGATGAAAAATGGAAAAAAAAAACCAAAGCAAACAAAATCACTCTTATCCCCACCAAAATAAGTCATTGCCAGAAGCTAATTCAGAGGCTGGGAAAGCTAAAGTCCACTTCAAAGTTAATTCTGGGGTTGCCCAGTGTGTAAATCTTATGAGACATACTGGAAAAAGTCAATATATGAGTCATTCACACCAATCCATCAAGACATTGTGGGAATCCACTCTTATAACCCTTTGGGCTAAATGACTTTCCAACGAAATTCCATTGAAAGGAAGTCACAGGGGACTGCTTTGGTCCTCTATGTTTTGTTTTTCTTTTATTTATTTCCTTCTTTCCTTCCTGCATTTTCTTCATTGCTTGTGCAATTATTTTTTACCTTTCTTTCTTGCCGTCTTGCTTTTCTGCTTGTTCTTTCTCACTTTTATTCATTCTTCCTCCCTCCTCCTCTTTTTTTGTTCTCTATTCTTTCCTTTCTCCCTTCCTTGAGCCTCAGTGCAATATGAACAAAGGAAGGAATCAAGGTTTGGATGTTGATCTGAGGGTCTGGTGTGACTTGGAAGGGGGGCTGAGGCAGATAAAATCAGTGCAGAAATGCACAGTGAAAGGCAGTGATGGACCGGGGAGATTTCAACATGCCTTGCACCAGGCAAAGACTGGCAGTGAAGTGACAATTTCAGCATTATTCTCTTACCATATATATTACTCAAGACAACTGACTGGGAGTTTCTTGTCACAAAATCAAGCAACTTACCATTTTCCAGGTCTCCTATCTCTACCACCAGCTCTATGACACTTTTATTTTCTACTCCTCCAGTCCTTCTGAGTTTCTTCACCCCAAAGACACACATTTTAAGGACATCAAAGCAATGAAATCTGCTAAAAGTGCACAATGAGGTGTCTTCAGCCTTTATGAGCACTGACAGAAAAATATTGATGGAAACTGAGAGGAAAATTTAACTTTCAAATCTCATTTCTGGTCCCCAGACAGTGTGTTTACTTTCCACAGAAAACTTAGTATTTTTTTCCTGAGAATTTAATACTTTTAGAAGAAAAGACAATTCCGATGACAGCTGAATAGGAGCCATTTTATGTTGCTTTCCCTCTACCAAAAAGCATGAAAGCAGTGTTTTCTGGATTTTTGTGGCCTGGAATTTGATCTAGACTCCATTGAAAATGCAAATATCAAGGAAACACAAATTCTTGTGGAGGTTTCTATGGACACATTTCAGAACACGATTTTTCATTCATTGGATTTTTGAGAAATCAAACAAGCAGGCAACAACAAAAAAATCCAACTCCCAAATATTTTTATTAAGATTTTTTCAATGACTTTGATATGCTATTGGGAATTTTCTTTCGCAAAATGAAACATGGAGCATCAGACATCTCAATTTCTCTGGTAGTCCTTATCTCTGAGATGATGAAAATCGCTGATATAGCTATGGGCATGATATATCTAATATCTGATTTGCAGAGCAGTGAAGGCTGGCATCTCACTGGTTCTGCTTTACACTTTGAAACCCAACAGGATGAAAAGTCAATTAGTTTTCTCCTCCTGTAAACAAAGAGCTCTTGCATCACCAGCTTTGTGTACTAATTTACATTCGTGCTGCATATGGCTGGAGATTACTACACATTAAGGCTAAATTAATTACTAACTGTAGTTAATTTGTCTGGGGGTTGAAGTCCTCCTTCCTGGCATTGGGAGTGACTCCCCCTTCAACTGGAATCTGTGCTGGAAGTCCCAGACCTCTTTTCACATCAGCTGCTGCACCAAGCCAGCAGTGCCTCTTCTCTAACCCTTTGCACCTCCTTGCACTCCCCTGCACCACAAAAACTCAAAATCTCTTTAGGATGTGGCTGATTTCTACTAGAGGATTTGAATAATGCCACTGAGAGACATCAGGAGGTTTAATTATTTTTTTTCCCCTCTGCAGAAATCAAGGACCTCCTTTGCCTTCCCGCTTCTTTCTCACCCAGCTGGCTAAGTTCTAGAGGAAGAATTTTCCAGAGGAGTTTCAGGGTAATCTATGATGATTTCTCACTTTTGGAACAGAGATTCTATGAGGGGTTTTCTCAGACAACCTCTCTCCAGCTGCCCAAAGGCTCTGGTTTCAAGGGAACCCAACTCCCAGCTTATGGTTGGTCTGCAAATACAAAGACAGGTTTTGTGGGCATGTTTCAGTCCCTTCCAAACTCTCTGGCTCTTCAAAGACAGCAGGCACAATCCTGCCAGGTTTATCTGAGACTCACACTACCAGACTTGCACTATAAATATGGTTATGTAAGCATTGAACCATCTGTATATGGTTCAAAGCATTGTTAATGTTCAGCTCACACCAGTGTTAACAAACTGCTGTCACTTAAATGTTTTGTCACTGCAGAAGGTAGTAAGAGAGGAGAAAAAAGTCTTGGGCTGCTGAAGAGCTTTTAAAGTTACTCAGTTCAAAAAAGTCATCTATAAAATTAACATATTTTCCATTTTTTCAAGTGGAAATTTTTAGAAATTAAATTAAGCGTACCAATAGATGACTGGTTTAAAAACATAGACTGAAAGAGGACCAGGACCCTCTGCAGAAATTAAATCACATGCAAACTCAACTGCTGACCCAACTAATATTATTAGAGATTCTTGTCCCTTTTTATCATTGTTATGGAAGTTTCTTCACCACTAGAAATCTTTTAATAATTTGCATTCCTGTCCACCTGCTGGAAAGACAATGTGTCTAAAGCCTTTTTGATGTTCCAATAATTAACTGCACCCAAATTTAGGGGTATCTTTGCTGACATCAGCTTTCTTTTCTAAGAAAAAAAGTTGACTAACATTTGTCTAACATTATTAGTATTAGGACAAAGTCATGATGTGAAAGTACACTTTCCACCCACTCAGGCCCATGTTTGCAACACACAACCAATGCTACTTCTGCCAGATTTGATTTTTCTTCAACCTCTTGGGGCTGAAAGCTTGTTTGATTTCTGATAATCTGAAAAAGGTAGGCATGATGATACAAAAAAGTTTCTATGCTGCTACCTCAGATGAGAGTTACAGACAATATCTGCTCAATTGCTTCTCACTTTATATGACAGGTAGTCAAGAACTCATTATTTGCATGGTGTTCTGTGGTCACTTAAAAAGGGGGTTCATAATTGGAGTTTATCTTTGCTATTACACCCTGCTTTGCGACACAAGAATTAATAGCTCTTCATCTGAGCTTCACCTGCTTACAAATGAACACGTGAGTTTATATGGTTAAGACAACAATTTTGGGGTTTTTTTGTTGGTTTTTTTTTTCTTTTATCAGCATTACCCAGATATTCCCAGCAGGGTGGACACTGGCACCCAGAGAGAGAAATTTCAGGGAGGGACTGGAGAAACTCACAGAAGATGGCACATGGATGGTTTATAAATATGGTCCCTGAGATTTGAAATTTAGGCAGTTCCTAATCCACTGACCCTGATACACTGAAAGACCAGAGCATCCACAGGGTTTTGCAGTAGCTCTGATATTCTTTGTTCACACTGGTGGGCAGTGAAGGAGGCAGAGCTTCATTTAGGGAAATTCTCTTTCCAACTATTCCCCTGTGTAATTACTCTTCTGAAGACACTTTTCCTTGGGACCTGGGTTTGCCCTTCTGATTCTGGAGATTTTAAATGTGTAGTATGGTCAGGAAGAACCCCTCCAATTACAGAATTTCTTATTCCTTCTCAAGTTAAATGCCAGGAGTGAGATTCTTCCTTTTGAGTTATAGCCATTGAATCTATTTTCAGCTAGGAGTGTTACTACACAAGGTTTTGCAAGTGACTGAACAGAATGTAGCACAGTGAGCCAGGTCCTGTCTGTTCCTACAGAAAGCACAAGGAAAACATTGACTGGATTGCATCACCTTAAATCAACATAAGACTGTGGCTAATTGTTTTGAGATATCAGTCCCGTGGTATCACACAGTAGAAGTGAAATGATTCCCATGAACACAGCACCTTGTAACTGCTGAAAGAGCTGGAGACATGACAGGTGACACACTGTCCTTTGCTGCACTAGGTGTGGAAATCACTATTTTGCCACTCAGAGGACAAACCAGAAATTGTGCAAGAGCAATTAACTAAATCCTGCCTTCAGAAGAATCTGTAGACACGCCTTGCTCTCTGCAATGAGATCAAAGGGCTCTAGAAATACGTTTGCCAGGGCCTCTCCAGAGCATTATCCCCAGATCACCCGGAATGTGAGTGACATGGCAGAGGTGTTGTCTTTGCTGGCATTTCCAAGCCCACATCTGGGAGGTCATGCAACTCACATTTGCGTCTTTAGAGAAATGAATTAAGCAGCATTAGAAAGCAAGGTGAGCAGCCTGCAGTTACTCAGTGGATTCAGGACTAAGGAGAACCACGACACTTTGTGTTATCTGAACAGCCCTGCCAGTCACTTCATTATTCTCTTTACTATCTCTCAAATTTAGTTTACATTTATTGATCTGCCTTTGTCTGTTTGTTTGTTTGTTTTTGATTACAAAAGCATTTACAAAATCCTTGCCTAGGCAGATATTCTTTGTGTCTCAAGACACAGTTACCTTTTCAAAAATTGCCAGATATTTGCCAAATACACAGGTTTGTATTGTGTAGTTTTTATATGTGCTCCAAATGTAAAGAAATCAGCTTCTGATGTGCAGCAGTTACAAAACAAAACACAGGAAACAACACCTCTAGTAGAAGAATGTGAATAAAATGCTCCTAAGATTTTACAAGATTTCACTTAAATATGTTTTTTATTCCTCTGCAGATTTTATCAGCATTACATGTTGAAAACACTAAACACATTATCAAAAGACAATGAGGGTAGCAGTAGGTTTTTTTAATAATTCTAAGGAAAAACAATTGTAATTGTCATTTTAGGCACTAGGTGTCTGTAATCAACCTTTTATCATACCCTGGACAGTGATGATTCTGTTGTGTTGTACCCCTTGGTTACATTTAGCAGAGAACTCAGGGAGGCCTAGCTGAGTAGGCAAAAAAAAAAAACATTGCCACAAATTCAGGGTTTAATTTTGGGGGTCAACTGTACAAGAGTAAAATACAATACAATAAAATAAAATAAAATAAAATAAATAATAAAATAGAATAAAATAAAATAAAATAAAA
>NC_031799.1:70658185-70683650 GCF_001522545.3 Parus major | reverse complement strand
AAATAAAATAAAATAAAATAAAATAAAATAAAATAAAATAAAATAAAATAAAATAAAATAAAATAAAATAAAATAAAATAAAAATAAAATAAAAAATTATTAAAAAATTAAACCAAATGTTGTTAGCACTGGATAAGTCTAACTAAGAGTCCTTTAAACTCAGTTACAGATTCCACTCGTTTACAGCACCAGCCACAACTCTCTCTAAATACCTCAGGCAACCCAGGGCTCTCAATTCACAATGCATGGGTTAGAATTTCTCCCTTGTATCAGGCACACACAGTTCTGTTTTCCCTTTGGCTGGCACAAATTTAAGTGTTTACAGAAAATGTCCTTTCTGCTGAAGAAAAAAAAAAAAAGTAAAAAAAAAGAGAACTTTTTAAAGAAACAAAAATTAAACCATCTCTACACCCCCAGGCTCATTTCCAAAGCAGGTCATGTTCATCTGCTGAATTCTGACTTCCTTTCCAACAAGGAGTGGTTAATAGCACTCTTTTATTACATTTTATTTTCTTAATTTTCCTTTCACTTGTCCACAGATGCATTCAGACTGTTCCAGTCCTGGTCTTTTCCCTTTTCCACAGGTGTGGAATAGTCTCACATTGCAAGCTGCTGGTTCCCCTTCCTAATGGGAATCGGTGGTGCAACTGTTAGAAATGCCAGTGGACAAAAAAAAATTGACTGATAAAATTCTCTAAATTCTCTATCATTCTCTCTTGCTTTGGCAAAACCTTAAATGGAAAATGCTATCAGGTTTTCTCTTCTATCTGTGACTGTCTCTAGGAGGGAGATCCTTACCTTCTTAAAATATTCTTGCACAAATGCCAGCAAATCAGAGATTTATCTACAATCAATCTGCAACTTCCCATTTAGTACAAAGTGGCTCACTTGCCCATGACATTCACAGAACTAATTATTTCAGGAGTTAAGCATAGGGCTTAACCTAGATAATTGCCTTATTGGAGTGTAAATTGACCAAAGTCACTTCACAATAGTCACGATTACGGAAGCAGATCATTACATTAACATTAGAAAGGGAAAGTGACGCTGACAGAAATAATGTGCCCTCAAAAAAAAATAAAAAATAGAGTGACTTCTGATTGTGTGCTGATAAGATGTGGGACTCAGGATTCTGTAGGACAGACTCCTAAAAAGAACAGGACATGTAAAGCTACCAAATCCCTGCAAATTTTGACAGAACAAGCGCTTCTAAATACTCCTTATGATTTCAGCATATCTTTTTATAATTGTATAACAAAATCTTGCACTCTTCTAAATTAAAACCTTCATGCCTGTTAATGTCTCATTCAGGGAAGCTTTTACCACGAGGAATTAAAGTTTTCATGAACTGCACTCACCGAGAGTATCCTAAAAGGGGAAGGATTTTTGTTGTTGTTTTAAGACGTGTGAGATTTGGAACTAAAGGCAACGGTATAACGATGTGAAACATAGCTTGCAAGTCTCTGTTAACTGAGCTTTGAGTAAAATTAGGAAGACAACTGTGATCAAACAGTTATTCTGCCACTCATCTTTCCCATTCATATTCCTGCCTTCATGATATTCCATGCTTTGATGTGTGTGCAAACATTTTCCAGCAGATTAAGCATGATTTGGCCTAAAATCAATGCAATTTAAGAGGGGTAGCAAACTGAATTAAGGTGAACCAACATGAGAAGTCTTTGATGAAGTGTAAATATGAAATAAATAGCTTGAACATTGATTAACCCCTCTTGTTTTAGAGAGAAATAATAAATAAATATGAATAATAATAAAAAAGGCAACTAAAACCAAACAAAAAGCCCCATAACCGAACCAAACTAAAACATAGACTGCTCATGAAAAACATTACAAGCACAATGGAAAATATAAAGAACCATCCCCAAGACCAGAGCTAATTTGGGTAATGAGATCAAATTTTAGAGCTTTTATGCACAGAAGATACTGACCTTAGCACTACCTACAGGTGCTACTTGCCCTGTATTTACTTTAATCTTCACCTTAATTAGACCAGATCACTAGCAGAAGGTATAATTTGTTCTTTGATATAGAAAAAATACAAATAATAATAAAAAATATAATAAAATTGTTAAAGGATCAGGCATTTTTGTGAGCAAATAAGACTCCCTCGTTTCTTTGCTCTAATTTTCCTCAAAATTGGGCTTTTTCAATTCTTTCAAGGTCAGGAAACCCACAGACATGCTTACAGTGCAGCAAAGGAAACAGATGTGTTAGTGAACAGCAAATGGGATGCCTTCAAGTGTGCCAGACAACTGCAAAATATCCATTAATATATATATTTGATAATTGGGGACATAGGCAGGGAAGCTGCTCAAAAGTGAGTAATCTGCCTTAGGTTTTCTGCTGCCACTAAGAGCAGAACTTCCAAGCACTCCCATGAGCAACACGGGCTTTGCAAGGGCTCAGGACAGCAATTACAGCTCTGACAGCTTCCTGTCAGGTTTTTAATGTGTATTTCTTCCAAAGAAAAATAACATTTTTTTTACCAAAGAAGAAAAGGAGAGAAACTGCAAAAATATGCCTCACAAAAAAAAGAAAAAAAAAAGAAAAAAATAAAAAATAATCTTATCTTAGGTTATTTCTTAAAAGAAATTGTCCAAAGCAGCTTTAAAAAAAAAAAATGTTGTATTTAGCAATTCCAAGTGCTAAGGAATGTGCAGCAGAAGATAGGGTAGCATGGAAATAAAGTCTGAATTTGGTTCTATAGCTTAGTCCCTAAGTACCCAAGGGATTTCTGCCTCAAATATCTGCAATCTTGGTCAATGTTCAAGCATTCAATGGATTTCATGATATTTAATCTGCCTTACTGAACTTCCTCAGGAAAGGGCTACCTTTCTTTTATTTTTTTCTGTAATATGTTTATATTTAGCTAAGGCTAAAATGTGAAACATAAAGTTCCTTGGAGATCTTTCCACCTTTGGAAGAGTAATGTGCATTTCAGAACATCTCCAGTAATAATACCAGGTTACACTGCTAAAAGTCTCAATTTCTGAAAGTCAAATTTATCTGAATCTCAAGTACATAAACCATCAATCTTCATTTGGACAGGGAAAAGTTGTGCCTATCTTTAGTTTCATAATCAAAGAATTGCCAAAATACCAGCTCACCTAAGATTTAATACTGTTCTTGTAACATGTAGAAAGACAAAGATATTTTTTTTTCCTTTTCAGCTGCATGGAAATGCATGAATGTGTCTTCCACCATACTCACTGCATCAAAGAGTTTCATCCTTTTGTTCTCATCTCAAATATAAAAATTTTCAGTTGAACTTTATCCTGTGTTTTAGAAAGTGGTCTGTCCTTGAGGTGGAAATTCCAGGTGATGGAGATTACAGCTGGTTGAAAAAAAAAAATCCCTTAGAAGAAATCTCAAATGAAATATCTGAGTTCCTTTTTCTTCAGCTGAGATTGAGAACTGAAAGTCTTAAGTTATTGTATAAGAGGAAGTTTCAACCAATCTTAAATACAAGAGCATTGGGATTGGGTGTTAAGTACCTAATCTTTAACTGATAATATTTTTTGTAAAAGAAGAATAATATTAGACATACCTTTAAAGAAAGTTCAAATGTGGGGAAAGGAATGAACATTTTCTAAATGTCTTTCCACAAAGTTATCAATCACTGCAAAGAGGAAAACTTCCACTAAAGAAAACCTTGTTATCTGTTAAAAAAACAACAACAACAACAACAAAACCCCTCTGACAGACTCTTTTAGTAGTTAATTATTCTTATTTATGATTTATGTTTAAATTTAATTTTTTTATCACCAACTGCCAGACAATTATTCTCTTTGCTTCAGAGTCAGTGAAACTCTTCTATCAGGCTCTGTAGGGGTTGTTTCAGATTATAATCAAGTCATATTTAAGTTTCTTTTGTTTTAGCAACCACCATTCTAAATCCAGTCTTTTACCAGACAAAAAAAAATAAATTAAAAATGTCAATTCTTCTCTTCAAAGGAGATTTAATGTGGTTTTGAGAATTGTAGTCAAGGAATCAGTGAACAATTTGCTGAGCTTCTTTTGGCACCATTTCCCTAATATCTGTTTATAATTATCTTCAGTTTTAAAGCAAGCACTTCTCTGTGTAAAGAATATAATAATGTAATTCTTAATCTGCACTTAAAATATCTGTTTACGCAGTCGCCAGAGTGACGGTACCACACTTAGAAGATGAACTAAACCTTTCATTATCTTTAATAAAACAAGAATCTGTTTAAAGAAGACTTATTGTGGTGTCTCACTGCGCTTTGGAAGGAAACAAAAGAAAAAAAGATAATTTCTTAAAGTAAGTTTGACAGGAAAAACATGTTCAGCAAAGAAGTGTCTCTTATTTAAAGAGCTCAAATTCTGAACAGACTGCTACTAGTATTAGCAGATTTAATTTTCTGACGTTTCTCATTCTTCTATAAATATCAAAGGTGTCTCCTTTAAATACTATTTCAAACTGGTTATAAGAAAAAACTTTGTCTCTTGTAACTCATGAGTTAGGGAAAAAAACCCCACTTAATCAAACTGCTTCTGTTCTGCTTTTCTTTTTAACTCCTGTTTCATGCTGGGATTACAGGAGAGATAAAAAGCAGAATTCCTTCCTGCAGCATCATTTCTATCCTTTACAGAAATATAGAACTATACTTGCATAGAACTGAGACAGCCAAAAATTTTCGCTTGGCTTGTGTGTGCAGCTTTGCCTTGCTTGTTAAATTGTCTTTATTTTGATCCTTTTTTCTCGATTTTACTCTTCTGATTTGCTTCTCCTTCCATCCCACTGTGGGTGGATGGAGTTGGGAGTAAGAGGAGGGCTGGTGAGTTAGTTGTTGGTTACTCATGTAGCTGATGAGAGAGCTCAAGGAGACTGCTTTGCCTTCCTCTGACTCTGCAATTGGCCTTGCCATGCTCTGTGAGCCCACACAAGAAGTGAAATCCATTAATAACTCAGATTTAACAGCCCAACCTCTCTCCCTGTGGGATGCTGAGACCTGGCCATGCCAAATTCCTGCCACTCACCCTCACCTGGGCAGTCAGAGCAAACAGCCCTGAGCAGTTTGTCTCCTGCACCATGCCTTTTGTACAAAGCTGGTCAGAACTGCAGCACCAAACAAGTGTGGACTGGTTTGATTTGTGGCAGGGTAATCACAGATCTAATTTATCTAGAATCAGAATGTGGAGGATGCTGCAGTGAACAAGAGAGTTTGGTCTGAAACAATGAACAAGGAAGCATGTGAAACATTTTCTGAAATGTTTCAGAAAAACCGAAGCACATGTAAGAGAAATAGATTGGTGCAGGGTGTAAAAATGTCCAATGGCAGTGCTAGAAGAACAGCAGTGCACACCACATACATTGCTTGTTTAAGACATTTACTGCTCTCTTATTTTACCTCACTGTCTTGTTGAAAATCAGTTTGCCCCTTGGGAGAGCTTGCCAAGGGTAAAACACTCCAAGTGCTGAGAGCATGGCCTCTCAGTGTGACAGTACCCAGAGAAGCACTAAAAATCAAAATCCCATCTCTTCCTCTTGTGCAAAGTCTGTTACATAACTTTCCCCCTCACCCCTTCTCTGGCTGCTGAAAGTGATGATGTCCCACAAACCTACTATTGCTTCGCTGAATTTGCATATTTGGGTTTGGCTATTGGTTTTTTTAATATATTTAATAATTTTTTTGGGCATTTTTGGGGTTTTTTGGGGGGGGTTTATTTTAAGTTTTGTTTTGGGTTTAGTTTGTTTTTATTTTTATTTTTCTTATTTTTGTGTGTTTTTTGTTTGTTTTTGGTTTTTGCTTTTGTTTTGGTTTGTTGTTTTTTTTTTCCTGTGTCATTTGATTTATAGATTTGTAACACTATTAGAATCCTCACAGCCTTTTTACTGGAGGACTCTGAACACATCTCTGGTGTCCCTCCCTCAGTTTTCATAAAGGACTGTTCATGATAATGCTGCAATGCCTTCTGCCTTTGATAGTCTCACCAGTTCTGGAAATGCCCCCGTCCTTTTGCAAGAGATGATTTGCTATGGGTAATACATCACATTCTGTCCTTTCTTAATTTATGTCTAAAAAAGTTTCTTGCTCAATTGCTGAGTGCTGTATGCTTCTGTATTCCTCTGTAATTTTTTTCCTGTGACCTAAACCATTCTGATACCATTCCAACTACCTGTTCCCTGGAAGAATTAATGTGTAAAATAGTATATCATCATTTCCTCAATGGAAACTCCTAACAGGGAAGGAAATAGTTAATGCCTTCTGAATTCATGGAAAAAACCAAAAATTACATAGGGATTATTGCCAAGAGACTGGAAGTGGATGGAAGTCTTGCAGATTTTGAAGTCACTTTAGGTTTTATCTCTTTTTTCTAGCCTTATGATTTGGTTCTAATTTCTTTTTTGTTGTTGATTTTTTATACTTATTATTTATAATTTTTATTAAATATACACTAATTTACACATTACACTTACCTATTCATCTTTCTGAATCAAGTTTAAAAACTGTTCCTTCTTTCTTGAATATGCTCTCCCTCCCTCCCTTCAGTTTTGCAATCCCAAGTTTTTTGTGTTTGATACGTGAAAAATGCTTCATACCTGATTTTATACATGTACAATAAAACACAAATTAGACCAACATATATTATACCTGGGATGCAGAGCTGGCCTCTCCCTGCCCTACTGGGAGCCAGGCGGCTCCTGCCCCGCTCCTGCTGCTTTGTTACGACTATTCTAATATCTTCCTTTGAAAGTTATTAGTTCATGTTTAATTAATAAATTTTCTATTAGTTATGTGGGGATTGTACTGGAATGTTGTCATGAGGGGTTTTAGTCAGTAGAGGCAGGTATGGAGAGAAGAGTTTGGGAACTTTCTGGAAATTAAATACTAAGGAAGATGTAATGGACTGATTGGAGGAGAATCCCAGCAATGAAAAGGACTTATTGAGAAATGATTGGTGTACAATGCTCTGTGATATGGATCAATAAGAGAGCCCGGATTTATCAAATCAAATCAAATCAAGTGAAGAATCCCAAATAAACTGATCCAACTGATACCAAACTTATAAAAAGGGATAGGGACTAAGAGACAGGGCCTTTGATGGAGCCAGACTCCTGAGGAACACCCAGCCATGTCAAGTCTGTAAAGGCTGTTGATTGTTTTAAGTTATCTGACTTGTCGAGTGGGCTGCGGGCTTATCTTGGGACCTCATCCTCAACAAGTGATATTTCTTAATAACCGAGAAAACACTTTCCAAAAAGTGTCAATCTGCTTATAAGAGCTTTCCGGGGTTCTGGCTACACTGTAGCCGAGCAGCCCCCGCCTGCCGATCCCTCCTGCCGGCCCAGCTCTGCTCTGGCCCCAACTCCTGCAGGGCCACCGGCATCCGCTGCCCCGGGCTTTGTGAAGCAAAGCCTCTCTGCCATCCCTTCCCCTCAGGGCCGAGCCGCCGTTACCGTGCGCCGCACGGGCCGAGGCCGAAGGGGCCTGCACCCGCCCGGAGCTCCTCCCGGAGCCCAGCGGACTCCAGCTCAGCGCACACCGGCAGCGGGGCATGGCTTAGGCTCGCCAAGGTGTGAGCAGCCGCGGTCCGGCCCAGCCTCAGCCGGGCTCCCACGGCCACCCGTCCCCAGCCGCTCACTGCCGGGGCCGGCCCGGCCCCTCAGGGCCGAGCCTGTGCGAGTCAGCCCTTCTGGGACACAGGGCCGGAAAGACTTCAGCCCTGAAGCAGCAGCCTTTGAGTTCAAGCCTTGGGAAGCACTTGCCAAAGGCTTGATGGCAATTCATACGTTCATCAAGTCACCCCACTGAAAGTTATGTTTCTAGAATCTTCCCAGATCTCTCCCCAAATTGCTTGCAATTTCTTGCAGTATTTTGCGTCCTTCTAACCCCAGTCTCTGTCTGGAGCCATGCCCTCAGACTGCACCCTCACACCTCCCCTAGCTAATGTTGTGTCTGCCCCTAGTCCTGCTCTTTGCACTTTGTCTCTGTGCTGTGCAGGCTTTATGGGCCTCATCCCTACTTGACTTTCCTGTTCCAGTTGGTTTGGGGGACTCCGGCCAACCCACTCCTTTAATTCCCTCCTCGGTTACCCTGGTAACTTCAGGGGACCCTGAAGTTTGAAGGATTGTTGCGGCCACCGGCAGCACCACTGCAAGGGCCGCAGTGCAGCGGGGCCCGGCCCGACCGGCAGCCAGGTACCTCCTCAAAGGTGGAAGCAAGAGAGAGATTTCCCAGGCTTGCCTGGCTGCAAAATGTCAATCTCACAGAGGTGGATCCAGCTTTTTAAATGCTTTCATAGGTAGTCGCTTCCCACAGCTAGCCAGCTCTTGGATTTTGCTTGGCACAGAGGCAGCTCTGGCTTAGCAGCTCCTGGCAGTAAAATCATTTCCATGGGGGGCTTCTTCCCTCCTCACCAAATAGCAATTCACACAAAAGCAGCACAAACTTTTCTTCCTGTCCGCCTAGCTTTGCCAGAGAGCGCCTTTCAAAAGGATAACAATTGGGAGGGAGGGAAGGGGTTTACATTTTCCATTGCAAAGGAGGTTCCTGCCTCCCTTAGCAGGCCCCTGTCTTTCAAGCAAAGACACACACGGGATCCTTTTGCACCTTCACTCGGCCCCAGCCGCTCCTGATCATTTGAAGGAGCAGCTCAGAAGAAGGGGCTGCAATCCCCCAAGGCCGGGGTGGCTCCAGGCTGCTCCAGATTCCTCAGGCTGTTGAAGGGGTGCCGTGGTGGCCTTTGTGACACAGGCATGAGGTGCCAGGGTGGCCTTTGTGACACAGGCATGAGGTGCCGGGGTGGCCTTTGTGACATAGGCATGAGGTGCCGGGGTGGCCTTTGTGACACAGGCATGAGGTGCCGGGGTGGCCTTTGTGACACAGGCATGAGGTGCTGGGGTGGCCTTTGTGACACAGGCATGAGGTGCCAGGGTGGCCTTTGTGACACAGGCATGAGGTGCCGGGGTGGCCTTTGTGACACAGGCACGGTGCGTCAGGGCCCTTGGTGACACGGGACCTTGTGATGCCCAAAGTCCATTGTGACATGGCAGAGCCCCAACCCTGGCTGGGGGTATATAAAGGGCTTGCAGAGCCCTGGGCTGCTCAGTCGGCTGTGTCCAGGTACCTGTGTGCACCAGAGGAGTGCAGACATGGAGGAGGAGGAGGAGAAGGCAAAGCCCAGCTCCCAGCCCCCAGGCCCTGGCCCGGCTCTCAGAGAGCCCAGGCCTTGAGGGAGCAGCAGGAGGAGGCTGAGGGGGCAAGCAGAGGGAGGAGAGGAGCCTTAGATGGAGACTGTCTCTTTGTGGAGTCCTGCGCCGAGGAAGAGGCAGAGCTCTGCCAAGGAGAAATGAACAAGTTCCAGCAAGGGACTCCAGGGGAAGGCTGCAGCGAGCAACAGCTGTGCCCAGGAGAAGCCCATAGCCGCCAGGAGCTCTCTGACTGGGACGAAGGCCTTGAGCAAGAGCTGGCCCAAGTATGGGGGAGCTACTGGCATTTCCGGGACTGGGATGAAGGCAGGGACCAAGAGCCCTCCCCAGTTGTCTCCGAGTGGGACGAGGGCAGGGAGCAGGAGCCATGGCAGGCGGACAGCCATCACTGTCAGGAACTGCCAGACTGGGAACAATCTCCTGAGCAGCAGCTGTCCCCAGGAGAAGGCACAAGCCACCGGCCACTCTTGGATTGGGATGCTTGCCGCAAGCAAGAGCTGTCCCAGGAAGCAGCCAGGATCGACAAAGAAACCTCAGCCAGGCAGGAATGCGTATGGCCAGGAGGTGACTGGAGGCAAAGCAAAGAGAAAATCCTCCAGGTGCAGCTGGGATGACGACAGTGACCGAGAGCTGGCGCAGGACAGTGGGGAATGCAGCGACATCCTGAGCAGCCAGCTCAAGGCCTGGCAGCGGGAGGACGATGACTGGGATGAGGCGAGCGTCCTGGAGCCACACGAGGAAGGAGAAGAGGCCAGGCAGCAGAGACTGGCGGATTTAGCCCGAGAGGGAATCCTGCTGCCTGTCCCTTGGGAGGCTCAGCTTAAGCGCCAGAACCCTGAGCCGTGCCACCAAGAGCGGCTCTGTGCCGGGCCCACCCCTCTGGCAGTCTGAGCCGCCCTGGGAGCCGGCTCTTCTCCTGGGCAGCCGCTTCCTCGCAGGAAAGGCCGCTGGGTCCTGAGGCACTGCGGGCGCTGTTCCTTTGCCCCTGGCTGGCGGCACAGCCGCAGGATCATCGGCCTCTGCCAGCAGCGCAGGGCTGCAGATGGCGGCTGCCCCGCGGCCTGCCCGGCGCCCCAAGGGAGCCACACGGGCTGCCCCGGCCTGCATTGGCCCTGCGGGCCGAGCCGGTCCCGGCCGCTTCTCAGCACCCCTGGGCCGGCTCCCCGAGGACACACGGCAGCCCTGAGGCCGGCCCCAAAGCGGCACCCGAAGCGGGGCCCTCGCTGCCGGGGCTCAGCGCCACATCCCGGCCCGTCGGCCGGCCGGGAAGGCGCCTAGAAAGTCATCCCCTTTCCCTTTCCCTTTCCCTTTCCCTTTCCCTTTCCCTTTCCCTTTCCCTTTCCCTTTCCCTTTCCCTTTCCCGTCCCCTTTCCCTTTCCCTTTCCCGTCCCCTTCCCCTTCCCCTTTCCTTCCCCTTCCCTTTCCTTCCCCTTCCCCCTTTTTCCGTATTTTTTTTTATACAATAATTCCCAAAAAGCCCAGCATACATTACAATAACTGTTAAATGCCTATTTTGTGTCGAGACAGAACAAAAGCGATTAGTGTTGATGTATACTTCAAAATAATGGTGATGATTTTTCCTGTATTTACTTACACTAACTCGTTTCTCCCAACAGAAACTAGTGGATGGAGTAGGAATGGGCATGAGGTAAGGCACAATTCCTCCCGTGTGAAAAAAGACTTTTTGTCAACTTATTAAAATTCTGTCCATGCTTGTATTCCTGACAGCAGACATGAATTATTTTGGTTTTTTGCTTCTCAAGCAAAAAATATATCCCAAGGTAAATCATGAATGACAGTGGCTAAATGGGTTCAAAGTAAGTGAAAAAAAAAAAACCATTAAGGATGTGAATAAACAAAGTTTTTATGCTAGGGGAAGCTGGGGAATAGAAGAGGGATCCAGGATAAAAGCAGTTGTACTATGGTTTGAGCCTTGAGGAACTGCATGACATTTTTCAGCATCATATTAGCTCTTCCTCTGAAATTCCTCTCTTGCTTCCAAGCCATTACAGCTGTGGCAGATTTTCAACCTTCTAAAAACAGGAAAATCCAGGAAAAAGTGATAAATGAAAACATGCTTCACAGACTGGCACAGCCCTAATCCACTTGCTGAGCTCGAACTGGTGTCAGAGAAAGTTTGGTCCAACTGAAATTTTTGCAAAGTGGATGTAGGCACACAGAACCTGGTGATGTGGAATCTGGGGGGAGCCCCATCCACAAATAACAGAATAGAAACACAGCAGAAAATTTTAGCTGCAGGTGATAAAATAACACTGGTCCTCTTGTTGCTCAGGATTTTGTAACACACAGCTTAAAAACCACACAAATACGCCATAGATTTCATAGGTCATGTGATGGTATTCAAGAGCTGAGCATCCTCGTGAGACCCTATCACAACCCACCCCCAAACACTGGGCTGAAAAGGTTGGCTTGCAGCCTGCAGAAATGAAATGCTAAGCACTTGACTTGAAATTGCACTCTGTGTCAGTAACAGGGTTGAGAAGAAAGCACAGTTTATCAAATTCCAGCTGCCAAGAAAAAGAGACACAATATATAGGCAGGCCTGCGCTGTAGACTGGTGTTCCCCTGAACAAACTCTGTGATGATAATGCCTGAAAAATTTCCAGCTGTTTATTTGAAGCATGCTGCAGGCTGAAAAATCTTCATGAAAGGCCATACCAAGTACTTCACAGAGCACTCGATATTCCCTAAACCAGGCTGTTAGCAAGACCCCTGCTTGAAATTATTCAGTTATGAGGGTTCCTAAACTACTCTACATCTGTTCACCCCGGGGAGGTTCCATTTTAGGTGTAAAGCAATACAAATATTCTCAACAATCCTCAGTAATCTTTTTGGGCTTTCTAAGCCTTCTGCATAACTTTTTTCTTTGCTTTGTTAAAAAAAAATAAAAAAGAAGAAGAAAAAAGTTCATGCAAAAACCGGCCAAAAGATGCAGCTCAGTTGATGGACATCTATAAGCTCCTACAAGGAGCAGCACTGGCAAAATTTCTACAGCTGCAAGGGACCACTGTGTGTTTTTATCTGGTTCATGATAAACTGGTTTTATTTTGGTGTGATGGAGAAGTTTCACGTGCCAGCTTAGCCTGAGGGCTGTGGTGCTTGAAAGAGGGGAAGGAGGAAAAAAATATCAACTGCATAAAGAGGCCCACAACAGGTTTGGAGCTTGTAAAGTTTTTTGTTTTGGGGTTTGTGTTCTGCACAGAGTGACACAGGAGTTCACATTAAATCTGGGTGCATTAGAATTCACTGTGAACAATAGGCATGCTCTAAATTCTGTGCTCTGTTTTAACACTGCTAATTTATTCTGAGGCTATGAAGAACTTTATAAATAGGCATTACCATTCCCCCCAGAGTTAAAATAAAATTAAAAAAAAGGATAAAGAAAAAGAAAGTGTTCATTTAGGTACATATATTTGTATTTATATTTAGCAATACATACATCTACACTTATATTCCTGAGTCTTCCTTTTCTTGACCCACTATTTACTCTTCATTCTTCAAACTATCTTCTTGGAAGATGAAAAGAAATTTTTGGCCTCAAAAATTATAGATAGCTTAAAAATATATTTGTGTCCTGAAAAAAATCCCATGCTTTCCAAGGCTTCACTGATAAACACAGAAGGTTTACACCTCGTGCTTTGAGGTTACAGCTGCCTTGACTGAGTTTTTCACACTATATACACAGAAAGCATATACATTTTTATTCAATAAATTATTTGGCTTTAAAAGTATTCCAAAAGATATCCTTGTCTTCCCATGATACAGTTTGGGACGATAATAAAGTGCCCTAGCAAAGGTTTTTTTTTAAATTATCGAGATCTGACATATCACAAAAATTGTATATTACAGTATTTCTGTGCACAGAGGAGCAAGTGCATAATATTTAGCTAAGACAATAGCAGTATTCTTAATTAAATAGATTACCATATCTGTTCTCATATATATAAATACATATTTATATCATAAATACAAACACACACACATATATATGTATATATGCATATACAGATATAGATATATGCACATTAAAAAAAAAAACAAACAACAATGCCCCCAGTGGAATTAAATACAGTCCAAAATATGTAGTTATTTTGTTGTAACTATTTAGATTCACCACTGGATAGTGGTGAAGGATTCACCTTCATGCTCTGGCTTTTGGTGGCGAAAAAAATGATTTAACACAGCTGTGCTGCCAAAGAGCTCCTACGTGTGCAAAAATGAATCTGAAATTTCACAGGAAAAGCCTCCCTTTGCAATGCTGCACCAATTTTATTTTGGTTACAGCTGAAAAAGCCAAGAACTGTGGCCCTGGCAAGAAAATGTCTGGCCATACCCCTGTAGAAACCACTCAGCTCAGGGCGCGCTATCACTTGAAAGGAAAAATTAAGTTGACTTTTCCTTCCTTCACATGGAATCTGCCTTGCCTGTTCTTGCCAGGGGCACGGCGAGGCTCCACTCAGCTTGGCTCCTGTTCTGCACTGTTGCACTCACCCAACAAAAAAAAGCATCCCAGCCATTATACTGGCTGAATCATTCCTTGGCTGGATGTTGGCATAGACACGTCTCCTTGAGCAGGTGCTGACAGAGCTGAACTCATTCTGCTTGCCTTCCTCCTCATTCCTGCCTGGGTGAAAGCCAGGTCCAGTCTAGGAACTATTTTATAGCATTGTTTTTGGTTTTGTTTTTCCTTTTTTCTTATGGATATAGGCACTGCCTGCAGGTTTTGTCAGGGAAAGTTATCATAAGATTGAAATATTCTCCAGGCAGTGAAGAAAGCCAGTTGTCACACAGATGGGACACCTTCAGAGCTTAAAGTAAGACAGGACAGAGGTGATTCCAATGCCAGGAATTCATGACAACCATTCTGGAGCTTCACAGCTCCTGCAGTTTCTCTCAGCTTTGTGTATCACACAAACCATGGTGAAAATATCATTAGGTCAGGCTTTCTTCAAAGCTGTATGACATCCAAAAGTGCCCTGAAAGCTGCTGGGGCTCTGTGGTTTTGTACTCCCATGGGACAGTGTCCCCCTTGTCAGCTCCCACTGTCACCACCTGTCACATTTCTTAGCTGTGCCTCCTGGAGACGCTTTTGGGAGGATATTTTGTTTTGCAGGTGGCACACAGGCTGTCAGGAAAGCAAACCCAAATGCTTGCAGCCTGTAGGTGTAAAGAAGAACCATTAAATGGGGTGGTAATGCCTCTTAAGAGAGTCCTTGGCTGGCCCCTGGGGTGTGGTGAGGGGAGGCAAAGGCACCTTCTTGTTAAGCAGTGACTGTCCTGTCTTTTGTGTTATTTAGTTGCTGTCCCTCATAATTTATTTCTTTGTTTTCTCTCTGTCCCACTGGAAAATGGTAAAAAATCCAAACCAGATGGAAAAGAAGCTTGTGCCCTTATTTGACCACCCACAGCATGCATTCAGGTTTGAATTAAAGGAGTACTTTTTATGTCCAAGAGCAAGTGGGAAAACCAATGGAATTTTAGCAGCTTGAGATGAAGGTGGCAGTTTATCTCAGACTCCAGGAATTAAGTTTAGTGAAAACACTTTAAAATATGACCCATTTTAACTGCAGTATCTGTCAGGTGATTGGGTTATGGCTTTCTACAGCTTGTACATTGAGCAGTTTCATACATGATAGCTACACAGTGGAAATTACACATCTCCCAGAACATTTAAAATCACTGGCCTTTTGCTGTCACAAAATACCTGCTCATGCTATGGAGGAAAAATCCCTAAAACTTGTATTTTGTGTACACTTCAAGCATTTATGTAAAGGAATATGGATTAATTCACATGCACATGGGATGAAATTCAGATCCCTTTTATCAACACTTTGTTGAAGGAGGTAAAGGAGGAGTGTTAGAGGCATCAAGCTTTTTCTTACCCCAAATCAGGGCAGGTGTTTCACTGGACACCACTGGATGAGGTTTTCCTCTCTGCCTTGACTATGTTTTGGTCCAGCAGCAGATTCTGCAGCACATATTTCCCAGGCCCCAAGAGTAGGGAATTATTAGAGATGGGCACATGCAAACACTCTGCCCTACAGCAGAAAAGTGTTCCAGGTAATTCACAGGGCCAAGAACTCCATGCTGAGCCAGTTCAGGTCTGTGCTGGAGCTCATAGAGCTCATGGAGATCATTGGCCTGATCTGTGCAGTTAGCACAAACTCTGAAAAACTGCTGCCTTCCCTTTTTTTTTTTTTTTTCAGTGATACCACTGAATAATTCACTGTAATTGTTCATTTCACTGCAAGTTGTTGCTGGAAGGCCACTTACAGCATGTGTCTGGCTGCTCCTGTGAAGGCCAAGTTCTTTTGTAAATACAGCTGAAAACAGAGGACAGAGTGTCCTCCTGCATCCATCAGTGCAACTGCCTCACACAGAGCTTTGAAGAAGTTATTCCATGAGAAAACCAATTCAGTGAGTTGCAACAACTCCAAAACCTAAGGAATTTTGTGTGGGTCTTCCCTGTGTGGGAGGCAGAGGATGTTGGCCAATGCTGTTTTCAAAGCATATCCATTTGCACTCCACAGACCCCTGCTTTGCTGTACTCCAGGATCTGACTCTGACTGGCTTCTCTTTGTGTTCTGCACTCTGCAGATGCTCCTGATGCAGTTACAGAAATAGAAAAGCACCAACAGGAGAAGCAGCAGAAGTTAGGGCCTCAATCAAACACATTATGTTGATAAGCATGATTTTTTGCCTTTTTTTTTTCTGCTTTAATTAATGTATTCAGACATATTTGTACATAAATTCCCTTAGACACACACTCAAGTATGTAGTTATTTAGCTCTGTGGGTCATTGTGAGTAGTAAAGTGACTTTTATACATCTCCCTTGATTAAACACAGACAATTTTAGCTTGAATACACTGAAAAAACAGAAAAAGACAATGAAATGTGGAATGTCTTTAGAAAAAAACGTACCATTTCAAAATTACAAATTTTTCATTGTCACATTTCTTTTCATTTAGAAAACAAAGAAAGAGTGAGGACTGTCAAAGTTTTAAATTTGAAGTTTTGAAGGTACTATCACAAATTCTCTATATGAGATGCTGGACAGTTTTTCCTGCAAAAATTTTCTCCAGCCTTCCATAAAAAAAAATGAATCTGTGGATATTCATGAACTTTTCTTCTTTGGAAAGCTATTTCAATACTTGTTTAAATAATGTTTAATAATTTGGTTTTTTTTCCTCCCACTAAACTGTGCTTTCACTGCCTATTTATTCACCACTTCCATATTTTTAACAATCTCATATGAAGATAAATTCTCACAAATGTGTGATTGTCAGACTTAAGAGGCTGTAGCTGCTTTTTTATGCTAAAGACACAAGAGAAATCACCCGGGTTGCTTAGGATGTCAGTCAGGCACATCATCCTGTTTTGAGTGTAATAGCCTGTTTTCATGGAGGGGATCAGGAGGAGCTCTCTGATGCCAGGCACATTGTTTGATGTGCACAACGCCCCGTGGTTTGTACATTTTGAATATTTTGATTATGAGTCCCTAGGCATGGTGCCAAGAGGCACATTTGATTCTTGGATGGGTCTGAGCCATTCCTAACGCTCCTACATTCACCTGGGCCTATGCAGCCTCACAAAAATAAAATCTCAATGAAGTGATGGTTCCAAGATAAAGAGCAAGCTCTCTAAATGTGTAAACATTTTAATTATTTTTTTTTTTAAATTGCATTAACGTCCTTCTGCAATATTCTTTAGGTTTTGGGATTGTTGCAACTCACTGAGTTTTTTTCATGGGACAACTTCTTCAAAGCTCTGTGTGAGGCAGTGCCAGGACTGGAAGGAAGCAGGAGGAGACTGTCCCCTATTTGTACCTGTATTTAGAAAAGATCTTGTCTTTCACAGGAGCAGCCAGACATGATATAAGTGAACTTCTAGCAGTGATTTAGAGTGATACAGATAAACACTTCATTTATAATTAAGCAGTCTGTGTAATAAGTCATATGTCATAAGTCTATGATTAAATGATTAAATGATCCCATATCACGTGTTGTCACTGATTAGCGTATTTTGTTACTGTAAAGTTTTTGCTGTTATTTTTGATTATTTTAAAAGATGATAACACATAAGGATAACTGCAGATCTGTGCTTCCTTCACCGTTCTTCCAGGATCCTACCTCAGTGCCTCATTCAGTAAAATCCTTGTGGTTCATGTTTCATCAATAATTGCATATTTTTTCTGTCTTAGGATCAGCTTCAAAGACATATTCACTAGAAATACTCTATACTAGAAGACTGGAGTGTACCTTACATCACAATAAAACAGGATTTTTATAAAAAAAAACTCTTTTAAAAACCAATACATAGGATGGGTTTTGCTTTGTGTTGAGGGAACCCCACTCTGACACAGGGAGCCGTGGCCCCAGCTTGCACAGGTTGTTCCTCTCCAGATCAAGAATGTGTCAGAGGAACCTGACTTTCCCACCAGTGGGTGAAGCTCTTAGTCACCAACCCAGAAAAAAAGGGGAGGCAGCACTCTTGACATTTTTGAAGAGATAGTAGAGGGGTTAATCTGCAGACTGCAGATAAATCCTTCTGCCAAGGTTTTCATTTTGTTTAGGTTCTGTGCTTTGGTTTGCTGTCGGTGCCTCGCCTTTTCTTTTGCCCACTCCTAAGGAGAGATAGTGTGTACTTTTATGCTCAGATAAATTAAACCAGCATGAGGATGAGCACTCCCCAGGATTAGCCTTGGGAAAGAGTGACTAAAGCCTGGCTTTGCTCCAAAAGCTTGAAGTGCTCTCACTGCTTTTGAGATACTGGCTCGTACCTGTTACATGCCTGCAGCACAGGCTGCCTGTCTGTTTCTGAGCTGTAAAATGCCACACAGTGGGCATTTAACCCATTGTGGATTTAATTAAGACTTTACAGGATCTGTCAGAAATGGTAATTTTTGTATAATACAGGTCAGTATGTACACACACACAGAAGAAAGGGACTAGTGTGTTAAGAATGCTTCTAGCAACTCAGTTAGCCTGTGTAGAGGGCCAAGGGTCTTCATCAGGCAGGTCTGGGGGATGTCAGAGTGGCCTGGATGGCATTTTGTGTCTAACCTCAACAATTTGTTCTGTGGCCTCTCCAAAACGGGGAGATGCCATGTGTGCACTTACTGTGACAGCACCAACACACCTGATAAGAATTCAGGCCATCAACAGATATCAAGCAGCAGAATTTAAGTGAAGTCACTGATGTTTCAAGGATTCCTTCTTGTAAACCCAGTTGCATCTGTCCCTTTTTCTCTGAGCAGATTCTAGGTCAAAGACCCACATCCATGAACTCTTTTGCCTCCTCCTCTGAAAATAACCTTCTACACAGACTTGCACTTGAGGCATGCTTGTGTTCCTTTCCATACAAAGTTTAATCCCCTTTTTGATGGTGATCAAGAGCTGTCATCAAAATGATCTCGCCTTCTTTCATGTTGGATTCAGAGTTTGGGCTCAGACAGTGGTGTACCAGAGAAAGCTTTGCTAAGTGAGAAATCCAGCTTGTGTGATCAGGGCTGCCAACTCAGAGAGTAGCAGCAGTCTTCATTTAGACTGTGGGAAAACTGCCCTTCCAGGTTTTTCTCCATAGTGGTAGTCTGGAGAAAGGAAAAAACCTTTAAGCCAAAGAATGGATAAATCAGGTGTTCACAGCAAGGCTTAAAAGCAATCTGAGGTCCTTCAGAGGGAGAATGCAGGTAAGCCTAAGAGGAATGTAAAATGTAAACATGAACACACGAAGCAGCAGAGAAAAAAACTTTCTAAGCTCAGGACTCAGTATGAAAAAAAGAAAAAAAAAAAAGTGTGTCCACACAGGATGCAAAAATTTTCCAGAGAAACCATCTTTAGCTATCCTCATCTCACAAAGATATCTGAACCCAAGAAGAGACTTGGGTTCAGAGCAGGAAGATAGGAACAACAAAAGGTGTGTAAATGTTGTATCAGTTCACCTGATCTCATATTTCTACTGTTGGTGAAATATGCAACTTTATTGAGAAACCTTTTAAAATCATGCATCTTGACAAATTTGTTCTGTACAGTAAACTCAGAAAGCAGAAGCTCTAGGTCTTATTGCACTGCTACTGGCCTGGAGCAAGGAGATTGTGCATCTCATGAAGAAGTGATTTTGAAGATGGAGTTTCTTGGAAAAAGCATGCTGGAATGGCAGGAAGGAGAGAAATTGGTGTCTTATGGCCTCTTTTTTTTTTTTTTTTTAAATTAATCCTACCTTTTATATATAAATATCTGCTACCACATGCCTATTCTTTCCATGGAAACAATCTCACCACTTGCTCTAGGACTGGCTTTTGCCACCTGAAAAAAAATCCCAAGCTGCCACATTCCTGGTTTTAGAACTCACAAGTAAAGAACAGATTTAAAATGGAAAAATAACACACATTTAAACATGGACTTTGCAAGGCAGCCTCTGTCCCAGTCAGAGGGAGTTTTTCACGTGGCTGCTTGTTCAGCACAGAAAGAATAGGATTTTCCCGTGCCTGTCTCTCAGGATTGGGGAAGTACAAGACAGGCTTTTGGTCAATCCTTACACCCTTCCCAATCCAGAGAAGGGACTTCCACAGAAACCCAAGCTGCAGCTTTACCTCATAAAGGCTGAAAGGTGTATTTGATGAGCTGCCACAGTTCTTGAGGTCTGTGGTCTTTTAAGCTTACTCTAATCCCGTAACTCTGGAGTGTTTAAGTCTGCTCTTTGCCTCCCAGCCCACAATTTCTTCCATTCCCGAAAAAAATTGAGAAGTATATTAATCACTTTCATAAATACATTTATCACTTTCATGGTGAGCTGTGAAAATCAAGTTTTAGATGGAAGCTCATTGCCCATCCTCAAGCCCCTTACTTTTCATAACTTCCTGAATTTCTTAAATGCATGCAGTCTTTAAAGGAAGCACACACCAGCTAAATAAGTGCGAGAGTTCTCTTACTTGCTTTCAACACGATGTTCTGGAGTGACAAACTCACCCTTCTGACACTTAAGGCAGCTGCAAGCCAGATTGTGCCAAGGGAAAGGGGTAAAAGAGAGGCAATAAATTGTGGCCATCTGTTAGAAGGCAAAGTCTTGTCCCAGGAAGGGGAATGTCTTCATGCAATCATAGTTCCCATTAATTAGCATGTTTCCACTCTCCCTTCCCCTCTCTGACCAAACTCAGGCGCCTTAGAGTCTGAAATGGTCTCGTTTGTCACAGGTGACGAAAAAACTCATTAAATTTGGGTTGAAATCTGACCTTATCACAGATTGTTTTGTTTTGGGCATGTCCTGTAATTTTCACTTCTACCTTGGCCATGAGGTTTTCAGAATGCATTCATGCATATCTTCTTTGGCCCTGATTTTAGTGTGTACACTAAAATTTAGTGTGTCACAAAAGTGACTGCTTTCTTTCCTGACTTACTAATTTTCCGGATTTCTTTTCCTCTGAGACTCACAGCATGAAGATTTGGCAGAAAACAGCTATTTGTCAAACAGGAATAGCTTAGTCCAGCAGTCTGTCCTGCTTCACAATATCACCAACAAGAAGGGTTTGCAGTTAGACTGGAGTTTTGTTTCGAACAAACTCTTGTGGTAAGCACCTAATTTTAAACATTAAGAAAATCGGTTCTTGGCCAGAAGAGGGCATTTGACTTCAAGACTTGGGCTCCTCATCTTGAAACAAATAGAATCAACCAACCAACCACAAAAAACCCCATTCTACATTACTAAAAATCCATACCATTAATGGTTTCTATTGTGCTGTATCAAATGTTTAAACCTTCCTGTCAAACCTGAAGCCAACAGAAGCTGAGAACATGACAATGAAATGAAGAGTTATTGATTCATCTTTCCCTGAAATACCCACTTTCTACTTTCTAGCACCAAGATAAGCAGGAGCTTTACTCAGACACCATTCAAGAAAAAGAACCATTTACAAATGATCTCTTTTGTCCTGAGCTGCAGGGAGTTACTTGATGGTCCGAGCTGGAGCAGTTACTCCTTTTATTTCCTTTATTGTTAAAATTTTTGAGGTGGTGAGCACACAGGGGTTTCATGTAATATTAAAGCATAAATTGGGGGATATTCACACCCTTGTGGTGATCTCTTATGCTTCTAAATCATTACAGCAATTACCAACAAGAACAAGACCCCAGCTGTGTGAATGTGGCATTCCACAGTGTTGACAGTGAGCAGGGGAAAAACACACTCACTGAAAATTACGGATTTTTGAGGTCTTAGTTTAAAGCAATGGCAGGTACTTGGGGGAAATGGGAGGTAAACAGGGGAAATACTCTCCTGTAGCTGAAGAGTTAAGAGTATGGGTAAATTGCAGCTTTAGGTGAAATAACAAATCAAAAAAAAATCCTGGAGCTGCCAAAACTTTATGTTTCATGATGTCACATTTACTTTCCTGTTCTGCTTCTTCCTGAAGACACTGAACTTCTCAGCTTTGTTATACTTTTTATAAGGAAAAAAAAAAAAATCCTTCCCTGGTTTTCAATGCCAAGAAGTATATCAGCATTACAAGAAACTTGAAACTTGGTTTGGGTCCTACTGATGCAAACAAAACACAAAAATATTTCTGATCCCCTCCAAAGTTGTAGCATTCTCTTTGCTCCCCTTGTACAAACTGGAATTGTCCCAGATAAAATTGGTAACAGTAAAACCAAATAAATCTGCTCCCACTTCCCTCAGCTACATATTTTCAATTTAAAGTTTTTATGAACACTTACAGCTCAATTGTCCCTGACCTCAGCAAAGCCTCCAATTTTATGCCATTCCCAGAAGAAATTCCAGCCTTGAATATGTGTATGTCCTGCATGGCTAAAACAGTCAGGTCAGCTGCAGCTCAGGCAGTGACAGCAAAAAGTAGATTAAGCCAAAAGCAGACCCAGGAGAGCAAAAGGGGGAATATGAAGGTGTTGGTAACATAAGAGTTTAGGATCAGGTTTCTTGAAAAAATTTGTTTTCCAAATGGGTTTAGGACAAGCTGGGTTACCTTTCCAGGTGACATCTGAAGCAAAGAATAGAATTTGTGATTTCAGCATTTTGTAATCCATATTTTTCTCTTGAGGCTGCTGTAGATACGAACATGTGCCTGTGAAAAATAGGAATTAAATGCTAGACATGTGTTAGCATTGGAGAAACCAGAACAGCAATGAATGCAACAGGCCATTAAAGAGATGAGCACCTTGGTTTCAGTGTGACACAGAATTCCCTGACACCATGGACCAACTTTGCCAAGTGCAGCTGAGTAGGTGGAACTGGCAGCTGAAACAGCTCAGCCTGAAGCAGGACAGACAATTTTGCAAATAAGGAAACCCAAACACAAATGATTGATGATGATGATGATGATGATGATGATGATGATGATGATGATGATGATGAGGATGATGATGAGGAGGATGATGAGGAGGATGATGATGGCAGGGCACTTTAAGCCTCTGTCTTAAGATGACCATCATCTGCAACACCATGGAAGAACTAGAAAGAAAACAAAAAACAGAGAAAAGGCTAGTTAAAAAAAAAAAAACAAAAAACAAAAAAACAAACAGTGAAACAGCTTTCATAAAAGCAGACATATACGACTCTTTGAAACCTTAAAAAAGGTGGTAAAGCAAAATGGATATGATAGCTATGCCCAAAATCACGAGGGCTAAGGAAAGAGATGTCATCATACAGGGGTAGTATTTTTTTCTGTGCATTTCATAAAGGTACCTGGATGTTAGACAAATCTACTGAGAAATAAGAAAATTTTTTTGTTGATTTTAATTTCTGAGCTTTTGGGCTTTATATACACTAGGTGGATTTTGACAGTTGCTGATAGCTGCACTTGATAAACTGAAGGAGGCTGACCATGTAGAATAAATGAGCAAGGATATACCTAATTTTCCATTCTTTAGATGCCTACATTGTAAAAAAGATAAAGGAGGCAGAAAGCTCACCTTTCTGAAGTGCAGGAAGAGTAGCCCAGGAATGCTGAAAGAAGTGCAAATAGGCTAGGAGGCAGCAGAGAAACTGTTTTATCACTGAGTTTTTATTTAATCTTCCCAAATTTTTGCCCTTTCTCATGAATAAAGAAAACGTAGGGAAAAAAAAATTGTGCTTTCTACAGAGGGCTTCATGTGTTTGTGTATTCTCACAGCCTCCAAAGAAGCTCCCCATGGGCTGTGCAACCACCAGTCTGAGGGCTTCTCTGCCCTCAGGTCCATAGGAGACCCTCTGCATCCTCAGAGCGAGTTGAGGGACTGAAAAAATGGATGGATCCACTAGGAATGTCCCAATCTGTTCTGTAAGATCTGCTCTTTCAGCTGCTTCCTAGGTGGTGTCTTCCTGGTATGTTCCAGACACCACCACTCTCCTCTCCCTGAGTTGGTGGATCCTTTTTATTTCGCGTGTGACAGGCCGGGTGTTCACAGAACACAGCAGGCCAAGTCCATTTCTTTGTGTTTATAAGTGGTGTAAACAGCCATTAAAGGCCTCCCAAAAGCCACAAGTGATTCAGAGCAACGTCTTCAGTCAAGAAGGTTGCTGCCTCTCACTCTTTGGAGCAACATTTTCCAGCTGAAGGTGCCTGTCAAGCCGCCAGCAAGGCAGGGCTGAAGCATCTAGGTGGAGCTGCAGTCAAAATACAAGCTTCAGTGGAGTTTAAGCTGATTCAGGGCATGTCAGCAGTGGTGCTCCATGTCTCTTCTCCCAGGAAAACTCTTAGGTGCACTACTGGGACCAGACAGCTCGATGGAAATGCAGTGAGGATTACACAGAAAGCGTGGATGGAAATGTTACACTCTTTATTTCCAGTATCCACCTCAGCAGACACCAGGTGTGAAATGCGAAACTCTGCTGCACAGACACAATCCAGACTAGCCCTCAAAGAAGGAAGGAGCAAGGGAAACAAATAAATTAAAATTCCACAAATATATCGAGTGGCTGATGTACCCAGCTCAAAATACCTCCCATTGCAGACATTCAATTCACAAGGAAAAAAAAAAAACAAACCAAAACCAAATAAAACAACAACAACAAAACCCTTTAAAGAAAAACAACAACAATAACAACAACAACAAGGCATATCCAGGTCTATTTTACATACTTTAATTAGAGTCATGGTGTTTTTAGAGCTTGGCCATGTCTGTGCTAAACAGACATTCAGGTACTTTAGTAAATAATTAAATTGTAAATTAAATTTACAATCTCTCTCTCTAAATGTAAAAGGTCAGAAGGTGTTTTCAAGATGTAGATAATTATTTCCAAAACACTTTTTTCAGCTTTCCTTAATGTATTTGAGTCCACTAATGGCTCCTTTTTATTTCTTCCTTCAGCATTTGGGCTTTACATAAACAGAATACTTATGTGTGCATGTAAGTGTATTAATTCTTAATATTTAACACAAATTCTAATGAGTTACTGCTTAATAGAGGCAGTGTACCTTCTAGTATAATCCATTTAACATTCAGTGGTTGCATAGGTCTTTCCAAAACTGGATGCAGAGTTGTTTTAAATAGGTGCACAAACTATTAATTTGGTGTTCTCCACTTTCTGCTGCAAAACCAAGACTTCTGAAACACAAGCATCCATGACTGAAAATTTTCTCTGGGCAGTAAACTGTAAATCTAATGGGTAAAAGAACTTTCTGTTGTCAAGTCAGGTTGCAGAGTCATGAGGATACTCAATAACAAATAAGATAAATACCAAATATATTATGTGGCATGTCAGTTTTTGCCCAAAATTATTTTAGAGGCTGATGAGGAAGAAGATTCCAGTATTTTTTTTCAGAATTGTTTGTGAGTTGGAGAGAAACACCCTGAAAACAAAGGCTGCTATTTTTCATACATGGGCTATAAGATTCTGGGAGCTGACACAAGATTCAGTTCCTGTGTCTACAAACATATTTACACAAGTTAGGGAAAACTGAATGGGTTGACAACAGTCTTGAAAAATGTTTTTTTTCCCTTCCTCTTGCTGCAGCTGAAAAATTTGTCCACCTTTGTTACCAGCTGTAATTTTGGCACACTTCTTTACCACCTAAAAGCCTTATAGGAAAATCCACTTCCATTACAAAACAAACCAACCAGATTATTATTTTTACTCCTCAAATATAACAAAGCCAGTAGTTTATGCTCCTCAGAGAGAACTGAGATGCAGGAAACTTGGCAAGAGTTTTTTCTGCCACAAGTTTGAGAATTCGAACTCATTTTTTGTATCTCCATTTATAAAATTTAGTAAAGAAATTATATGCCAAATTCTGTAACCCACACAAGTCTGCTTTCCTCCCA
>NC_031799.1:70611493-70657960 GCF_001522545.3 Parus major | reverse complement strand
ATAATTTAATTATATATAATATATAATTTATAATATATATATAATATATAATTTCTTTATATATATATAAAGAAAATCTCGCATTTTCAATCTTGGATTGTTTGTGATTTTCTAGTATACACTTCTGTAGATTTTCCAGTTTAGAAAAAACCTGAGAGCTTTCAGATGCCTCTCAGTGTTTACTCTTATTAAAAACAACAGAAGTTTCCACCCAATAATATGTGGCTTGCTTAACTATCATTTTGGCATTAGATCTCTAAGATCCAACCCACAGAAATTTAAGACAATGATGATTTACCCCAGCTGAAATTCTGGCATCCTTTATCTTTTTTTGGTTCCAACGCATTTGTTGATTTTGCACACATTCACAAGGAAAGTCCAAACCCTGGCACGTTCAGCATTCATGGAAAATGAAAATATTCTTTTATATGACAATGCTGGAATTTCAGAAAAAAGTACTAACCACTTTTCTCCTTACAGTATCTCCAGAAAATAACATATGTAGGGCACTTTATAAAAGATGAGAGCATTTTTAGGTAACCCTGTTAAACAATTTGACTAAATATCAGAAATATTTCTGATCTCCTACAATCTCCCTTGGGCATTTGGAGCCAAAGAAATAGAAGGTGGCTTGAGGATTTTTCTTATTTTTGCCTTTCTTCCTTTCTTTCCTTTTCTCTCTTCAGTTGATGGAATTTTGCCCTTGTCCTTTTCCAAAGCACAGAGTGAGGCTTCTTTTCCACATTCCATGATCAGAAGGGAGGACTGAAAGAAGAAGTCTGAGGGAATTTTTTAGAAAAGTTTCTGGCCATGTCAGAGGCATTAAGTTCTCATATCCAATAGGAATGTGCCACATGAATAAAGGAAAAAAACCCTACCCCATCAACAACTACAACAAAACCCCCCAAAAAAACCCCACAAACCAGGAGGGCAAAAATGTATTAATCAATAACAATTAATTTAGGATGAATTTAAATTCCCACCCAAAAACTTAATCTAAATTCAGATCCCGATTTTATCAGGGCTGTTTAGACCCACGATGGAAGAAACATGCCTTGACCCATAGGTCATTTTTAGGGATTACACAGACAAATTGTTGGGATGTATCTCCAGGGATGGAAGTAAAAAACCAGTGACCCAAAGTCAGCAATAAATCTCAGCCCAATGTTTGGCCAAGCAGTGTCAGAGAGAAGAGCCACACTCAGCTTGACAGAGCTGATGCAAACTTTAGAACCCTCATGGACACTGAAACTGCATCATCTGAAAACTTCCCAGTCTTTTCTCTCTGTCTTCAAAGGCAGGGAAGTTCTGATTTAGTCACTGGGGTAGAATTGCAACACAAGTTGTCTAAGGGGCACAGATCTTTTCTACCAGCTGGCTTTCCCTGAGTGTTTTTCAGTACTGTGTTATGTTCCTGCATTCCTTTTTAGAAGAGAGAAGACCTCCAGAGAGAGATGCTCTTCTAAGAGTTCAATTAGTACAAATAGATTTACCTGAGCAGCTTGTTCTACTACTAAAATACATATAACTCCACTCCACTCCACTTTGTTTTTTTTGTTGTTGTTGTTGCCTGGCACAACTTATCAGAGTTAAAAAAAAAATAAATATATATATTCAGCTCTTTTTCTACTGTACCATTTTATTCTAGAGGTTCATATTCACTTTGAATGCTTTTCAATTCTCAGCTGGTCTAGCTCTCAGAAAGAGCAGCACCACTACTTGCTAAAATTAAGCTCATGCTTAAACATTTAGATGCCACCACCACCACACATTTTTCACATTATGATTTTAGACAGTGAACATGAGGGTCAATGAATGTACAGTCAATGAAGAATTGGGGTGAAAAGGGGGAAATGAGCACAGTGAACAGAGCAGAATATAAAAGCATTGCCCCTGCCAGTGTACACATCTCCTTACGGTTGGGTAAGCTGTATATGAATATGCAGCTTTCTACCACTAATAACTTTGAGGCAGAAATAATAAATAATTTTGAATAAATATCCTACACTCTGTGCCAAACCAACAAGACCTGAATCCCCAGTCATGCAACACCAAGGAACAGATTTTGGCAGAGCTGTTCTTCCAATGCTTTGAATGTGCCCTTGAGACTACTGAGTGTGAAGTGACACAAAAACTTCAATCAGAATAGTAAGGCCTGATTTCTGCCAAAACTAATTAACCTGATAATTAATGAACGTGATACACAGTGTCTGATCCAGAGGTTTGTCCTACCTTTTATCAGTGAATGAGAAAACTTGGTGCCTTGGTCCCCATGTAAATCTGTTTTATTTGCCCGGTTCCCTGCGAAGACAGCTGATGCCACACCTAATTCCTGAAAAATAGCAGGAGGGATTTCACTGCTTCTACTGTTTTTTTGTAACTGTGAGCATGGAATAGAAGTTTAGATGGCCAAGAAAACTGCAACTCTGAACAAATGTTATGTTCAGGGCAGGTATGGAATGTGCAGGGTGTGTGCTGATGCTCTGACAGCTGCATCTATTTTTAATGAAAGCAAGATGTAAATTATGGAGCCAGCAAGGTGCGTGTGAAACAAAAATACATCTAATTATAAATTTGTCCTTCTCTTAACCTGTTATTTAGATAAATCTGACGAGACCACACTGGGTGTTTTCCTTACTTTCTCCCATTCTAATTTAGTCTTTGAACAGGAAGGCATGCTGGTAACTCAGTTAATTGAGTTGGACATTATGTTTACTTGTTCAGTTAAAAGCACAAGAGCTTAAATTGTGCTCCTCTATTCACAAAAGAAAGATCAGTGGAGGAATTAAAGTTGACAGCCAAATGACAGGGTGAATAAGAAAAAGCCACAGAGGTTATTTAGGGTCCAGAACTTCAGTGGAAATTCTGATTTTATTTTATTTTATTTTATTTTATTTTATTTTATTTAATTTTATTTTATTTTATTTTATTTTATTTTATTTTATTTTATATTTTATTGTTTTACTTTATTGATTTTATTTTATTTTATTGTTTTATATTTTGTTTTATATTTTATTTTATATTTTATTTTATTGGTTATATTTTATTTTATTTTATTGGTTTATATTTTATTTTATTTTTATTTTATATTTTATTTTATTTAGTTTTGGTTTATTTTATTTATTTTATTTTATTTTATTGTTTTATATTTTATTTTATATTTCATTTTATATTTTATTTAATTTTATTTTTTGTTTTATTTTATTGTTTTATATTTTATTTTATATTTTATTTTATATTTTATTTATTTTATTTAATATTTTATTTTATATTTTATTTTATTTTATTTTTTGTTTTATTTTATTGATTTTATTTTATTGTTTTATATTTTATTTTCTTTTATATTTTATACTTTATTTTTTATTTTTAAACTTAGATATTACAAAAATAAGCACTGGAATTCTGGGGATGCCCATATTTACAGGCTTCCAAACTCCTGCTGCAGGGAAAGACAAGTGTCTGTCTTTACCCTGGGGGTGCCTGAGGAATTTCTGAGCAGTTTCCTCTAAATCTATCTTTGCACCCGGAGCCCGTGGTGCAGAAACCGAGCAAAAGGTTTTCATTGTAGCAAAGAAATTACAGGGTTAGTCACACATTTGGGAGCTCGGGTGACTTGACACCAGGTAGAACAGGCAATGAAGGTTAGAATTACTGCAATATAAGTTGCAGTTGGAATTGCCAAAACACAGTGGGAGGTAAATAACTTACCCTGTTTGAGAGAGGCAAACTCACAGAATGCAAGGAACTACATAATTATATAAAATCTCCCCAGCAAGGCAGTGCCACAGGAATGGAACACCACAAAACCTTTCTCTAAGTGCACAATTTTTTACAAAATTTTACAAAATTTTTACAAAGCTTTCACAAAAACTGTCATTTCATGGAATGGATCAGAACCAGAGCCTGATCAAACAGAAAAAGTAAATTAGTTAAAATTTTACTTCTATTAGTTTGGTCAAAATAACCATGTTCTGCCTAAGTTAATTGAATTAAAATTATTCCTTGGAAAAAATCAATATGTCCAAAACTGAATGCTTACCGTGAAACATTTGGTTTTTGGCAAAACCTTCTATCTGATTTAGTGAGTGAACCTAAAAAAATTGACTGTAAAGCCAGGAGATTTGAACCAATGACTTCAAAAGATTTCACCATGAAAATGATTAGGAAAATGAAAGTAGAAACACAAGAAAGTTCTGGCTTAACATCATATTGATTCCACCACATTTTGGCCCTCAGTTTTTTCTCTGAATCTGAAAAAAAATTACTTAAGTTTGCTGTGCATAAGGATCTTGGTTCTCTTTTTTTTCAGTTTGTGTTCTAGTTGTCTGAACTTGCTATGTAGCTTAGAATTTTCTATATTTTTGGTTGCTAGGCATTTTAAAGTTTCTAGAAATTTGCCTTAAAATGAAAAAAAAATTCTGTGTCACTCCCAAAAGAGAACTGAAAAATTAAATAGAGAAAACTTTCTATGGGCCAAATGTAGAAATCAGTGTCTTTGGCTAATAAATTATTATTATCATTTCCAATGATCTGTTTCACTTAGGAGGCCTACACTGATTGCAGAGAGAATTTTGTCATGGGAAATTTAATTGCTGGCTTCCCAAACGATTTCTGTAAGAAATAAGACACTTGGATACTCAGTGAATTAGAGTTTTCTCTTTGTTTCATCAAGGTCTTTTGTCTTTCCTGTCTCCCTCTGTCCCAGATGCTAAACCATGGCCAGGAGTGTGGGGACTCCTCTGCTGCAAACCAGAAAGGTGATACAGGCTGGAGTGCTTTATCAGTCCTGGGAATGAAATGTAACTAAGAAGGTGGTAAGAAATAGCAGAAAACCTGTGTTTCAGGTGTCAATCCTATTTATCTCCATAAAAACAGATTTTTTTGTCCTGAGTCTTAGGCAAATCTTTCAACACTAGAAGTCTTCCCACATGGACAAGCACCTATTTAAAAAGGTGAATACAGTTGGATGGCCTGTAGCATGAAATATACTGATATTCTGGACTGGTTCCACATTGGTATTTAAAGAAAAAAACCAATCCAAAAAACCAAACAACATTAAGTTAGAAAGAGCAGCCATCCCAAAAGAACTATGACAAATCAGATGACCCAGTTTTCACATGTTAAATTTTAAGTCCAACAGGGAGATCAGAACTTACATCTCACCAAAAAAAAAAGGTTCCTATTTAAGCTGGTAGGTCACTTCCACATCTAAAAGCTGCATTACATTTGAATAAGAATTTTCCCATATTTGTGGAAAAAAAAGAATAATCCACTGCTTAGCATTACAAACAGCAAGTGCAATTTACTACAAGGTTTATGAAACTAATTTATAGTTCAGTACTTCACTCCCACAGGTCCCACATCACCTCTGTCTGTGAGAGATTATTTCTTCTGTGCTCCAGTGGCTTCAGCCAGGTTACTGTGTTTGCTGCCTGTTTTCTAAATAATTTATTTCACTTCACTCTTGTAGGTTACTACTCCTCTAGGAGAGTTGCCTTAATTTCACTATGCAAATTATCTGTAGATTAATTAATTTGCTGCCTATCCAATGCAACACTGTTTTCAGCATCAACTAGTGCTTAATTTCCCTTGGGTACAGATCAGCAGATGATGCTGTTTTGGGGTTGAATATATATATTTTATATCCATTTTACAATATATTTTATTTCCATCCCTGAATATATAGGGTGAAGTGACAGCACAGCTTTTCCAAATGTTTCATTGCAGTCTTAAATTAAAAAAAGCAAAGCAAAACAAAACAAAACAAAACAAAACAAAACTAAACAAGTCAACCCCCCCAGACCTTAGAGCTTCCACAAGCATATTGATTTTTTTTTTTTTTTGTGCAGTTGTTTCTCATAGAGCTGCACTCTGGCTAATATTAAATAATGAACCTGTGAAAGCAGCATGACTTAATTGCCAGGGGTTTGAAGCCTTCACTGTTTCCATGCTGCTTCACAACCCTCAGCAGTGGCAGGGAAATGCTGTTATTTTATAACATCAAAAGAGAGACATCAAAACCTTCAGGATCTCTGTAGTACAGAGCAATTCAAGTGGGAAGGGACTTGAGGAGGCTCCAGTCTCTGCTCTACCAGCTCAGGTTGTTCCAAAACTACGGAATTTTTGAGGGTCCAGCCCAAGGATGAATGACCCACAGCTTCTCCTGGCTCCTGCTCCAGAGTCTGATCACATCCTGGTGAAAAAGCCATTCTTCTCTTCAAGTCAGAATTTCTGTTTTTGTGCCTTTTCCACCCCCCCCTGCCTTTGCTTCAGAGCTCTCAGAAGAATCATGCTCCATGTGTTGGTTTTCCTCTGGAGCAGAGTTAATTTCCTGCACGGTACCAGGAGTGTGGCCGTGTTTTGAACCTGCAAGCAGTTGTTATAGAGACAGATTATATTGTTGGCTTCTCACTAATATTAAAATGAATGTGATGTGTACAAGAATGGGAAATTTTGTTGCATTAATATAGTTTTCTTTATTTCTGTTATTGATGAAACTTAGAAATAGTAGTATAATACATATGTTAGGCTATGGCATAGTATTAAAATAAAAGTTGCTCCATACCCACCCACCTCATGGCTGAAGTATTTCTTAAGATCCTCTCACTTTAGGCTAAACAAAGGCCATACAGATAAATTGTGGAATACAGAGAATTTGTGGAATAGCAGGAAATTTGATCTGCATTTATTCTATCACAAGAACTGTGCCACACACATTTTTTAAAAAAAAATTTAATTTAAAATTTAAACACACATTTTAATTTTGTGGTTTGTAGGGTCAGCTCTTCAGCACTTCATGGGAAGAGGAAATATCCAAGATTGAAAATAACAACGTAGTCATGGCAACAAGTGCGTGAGGACAAAGAGATGTAATTCCTTAGAGTGATATGACTTCACCAACATTCAGATTTTAGGGTCTGGAAAACCCCATGGTCTGAGGTTCATTTCCATTATAATTCTATTCCTTTCTCCTACATGATTTTGCTATGTATTTCCATGATAAAAAGTTTCCAAACTTAAGAGCCACAGTAGTGACACATGTCCAGGTAAAGCAAGATTTCCATCATGCTTAATTCAAAGACAGGCCTTAACCCAGCAGTTTTTGCAGTATTTTAATCTTGTCACTTCCTTTGAATGTTGTCAAATATGGAGACAAAGCTGTTCAACCCACTGGAGTGAAAAACATAGCACGTTCATTTTTACAAGCTGTAAACACAGAAAGTCTGCAAAAAAGCAGCAAATAGCTGACATCCAGACACAAGCCTGGTTTAATATGTGATACTCCATTACTTCTAAATGGGTGGTAAAACAAAAAAAAAATCACGTTTTATGCATCTGAAAATATTTCAGGGAAATTACTCATCTTTACTACTCTGTAAAGATGTAAAAAGTATGGAACTGGCACAACCCATACATTTTATCATGACATTTGAGAATAAAACTTAAAAGAAGCCATCATATCTTAAACTGATGGGTACTGCTACTGTAAAATCAGTGGTGATTCAATTCAAAAGGGTTGACTAAAAAGGACTTAAAAATATATTTTTTATAGTGCCCCAAATAAGAGTTTCCCCATTCTCAGTGAGGGTAGACCTTGTCCAATTTCTTTTAGAAAGTTTAAGACTTTTAATTCAGTACAAATACTGCACTAGCAGTAGTTTAGTTTAATCATTTGCAATTATGACAACAGTTCTTAGAAAAAAATATTAAAAAAATACTAAAATTATAAGAAAATATTAAAAAACCTTAGAAAAAAAGATCTAGGAAAAAACCTAGACCTAGAAAAAAAAAGATTCTTCAGAAGATCTAGTCCCATTTGTTTTTTCCAGGTGAAACAAATTGGAATCAGTTTCCTGTAGATAGGTGCATCCCAGAAAAATAATCATGACCTCTAGTTTCCAGTCTGATGTATCTGAATCTTGTGCCATTATGCTTTCTTAAGCTGGTGTAGCCTTTTTTTCCTCCCAGTTCTAGTCAGCCTCAATGCTGAAGAGAAGAAGAGGAACGAAATTTGGAACAGTCCAGATAAATTAAAGACAAAGCAAAATTAAATTTGGTGATTTGGAGGCCATTTTAAGCTGGAGCAAAGCTGTTCAGTAGATGAATGCAGGATTATTCCTGCTGAAACAGGATGAGGTACTGCCTCAAGGAAAGTAAAAAAAAAAATAAAAATCAGTGGATGATTTGATGCAATATTATTTAGCATAGGTTGCTCAGCATGGAGTTTTTCTGTCACCAGCAGTAACATTTCCTATAATAAAAGGGAATTCTAGAATAGGATGTGGACAGAAATGTGTTTTCTGGCACAAAAAGTCTGTATTCTCAGTGCCATCTCCCCACAAACTGAAACACAAGGGATCTATGTGCAACTTGCTTCAGAACTCAATTCTCTGCTCAAAATTAAAGTCAGGCTCTTCACCACAAATGGTTATATGTGTAAAAATATAAATCTTTATCACAGCACCTGAAAGACACATTTATGGATCAGAATGGAGAGAATTCCATGGGGAAAAAATGGCCTCATTTCCTTTTTTTTTTTCTGTTTCCTTGGCCAGGAAGATTACTCCCAGAAGATGGAGGGAAGCTTCTCCTCTGCATCAAGTGACACCTCCTGTTTTCAGCCAGATTTAAAACCCCCCTCCTGCACAGCTTCCCTCACCTGGGCAGAATCAGAGCATGGGAACACCAATAAAGCAGAATTGTCCCAGTGACCATCTCCAGAGGTCAGCCATCTCCTTCCAACGTTGTTTTTCTGACAGAACTGAGGACAGGATTTCCTGGGGAACAAGGTTTGGAGCAGGATATGGATATGAAGAGAGAAAGGAGTGCATTCAACCTGGAACTTTGGCACTGCTTTCCCTTTCCCCATTCATCTCAATTTATATATTCAATTTATATATTCTCTGGTGATCCGAAACAAAGCAACTAAATAGTGTTGGGCAGTGCCTGACCATGCATCAATTTGCTTTGTTTCTGTCCCCATGATCTTGCTGTGCAGGCATTTACACCTTTCTGCAGCATCTGTATTTCCCTTTGCTCTCTGTTTCACCGCTATCCATTTGGAAGTGATTAGAATATCAACTAGCAATATTAAAACATAAAAGATACAGGGAGCCACCAGGGATGTATCAGCTGGTGGAAATCAGCCTAATCACACCTGATTGAACTGAAATGCTACCAAATTCACCTCTGTGAGGCATCTGGCCACACCAATTTGGGCTAACAACGTTCAGCTACCGACTGACCCTGACACTGATTGTGTAATATTGACTGTCCACAGAGAACAGCTTTGGCTTGAGCTTTCACAAAATCACCCCATCTGGGTCCCACTTAGCTCTTCACACTAACAATTTGCCTGGCTTTATACCAAAATCAGTGTTTATTTGTAGCAATCTATAATACAATGTTAATTGCTTACTCATTGAAACCTGGCTGGCATTTTCCCCACCGCGGGGATTTGGCAGGGCAGGTTCCATCCTCAGTGTTCCCCGTGCCAGCTGCTCTCCTGTCAGCCAATTCCCACCCACCCCACATTCCTGCTTTTCCTTTGCTCTCCCCCTCTCTCTCCTGTTTTAATTTAGGCAGAATTGTGTGGTTGAGTAAGCTCAGAGGGCCATGTGTTGCCACATCCAAAGACTCGGCAACAAGGGTGGTAGATTTTCATTTATTGCCTGCTCCAGAAGCAGCACACTGCACAGAATAGCATTTCGTTGTGGGGGAAGGAAAGGGAGAGTTTTGAGACAAAATCTTCACCATTTCAAGTGAGAGATCTTGCCAGAAATCCTAGTGGGACTGTGTAGGCCCCCACAGCTGGAGGGGTGATGAAGGATCCTGATTTATCAAGAGCTGCTTTAATTACAGCAGAACAAATCTTGCAGGAGGTGTGCCAGCAAGCATTGCAAAACTTTAATTTGTTTGTGAACACTTTGATTTCTTTGGATGAAAGGCAGTGCATAGGGTTCCTGCTATTAAGCAGAGTTTGCTGATTTCTGGCAGAAGTGTGGAGCCCAGAACTGGGATAAAGCCCAATAAAATTTGGTGAACAGCCAAAAAAATTGGTAAAATTTGGTGAACAGTCACATGCTCCTAAAGGTGTCCCCAGCTCACATGACAGTGAGTGGCCAGTGGCAACCAAACAAATAATCTGATTTGCCCCAGGTGCTCTGTCTAGGCACTGAAAAGATCAGCAAGAATCTTTGTCCTAAATAAAGATTTAGGACAACTGCAACCCCTCAGCAACTGGAGGTCAGACAGAAAGGTTTTTTGCTCTGCCCTTGAGTGATTTTTTTAACCTCCTAAAAATGAGAGACTTCTGTTTTGATTAAGAGAAGACAATCTAAAAATACAAAATACCAACCCCCAAAGAACTGGCCCATTGTTTTATGAAACAGAAAAACCAGAAGTGGGGTGAGATGAAAATCTCAGGAAGATCCATGGAATTAGTAAGTGCATGTTAGATTTTAAAAAATAATGCCAGTTTTGAGGCTTTAGACATGGTAGAAATCCCCCCCCTGGAACCCAGCACTTGATTTTCAAGAATCAGGTCTTTATCCTGTCAAAAAATCCCTCCCTGCTCCTGAAGACATCCTCTGTGAATTGTGATGTATTCAGGTACCACCAAGTGATGTTTCTCACTTAGCTTTGAATGAGGCAATATTTCCTGCAAGTGTGACTCTATATAAAGCTTACAAGAGGAAATTTTGAACAAAAGACAGTAAAAACCAGAAGAAAAACACCTTGTGCTCATCCCCCTTCAGTCTGAACACTGAAAGTTTGACACTTCAAACACTGAGTTGGACTTGATGATCCTGATGGGTCCCCTCAAACTCAGAATACTTTGTGATTCTCTGGTTCTGTATGAAAAGTCCTTGTAACTTTTGGGCATCAGTGCTTTTAGAGAAAGCTCATTTTTCAAATAAAGTGACTTATAACTGATTAATGTAGTATTTTTCCACCACTTTACCTGCTGTACTGCAGCTTAGCAATTAGTTTATAGTAGTTTATCTTTGTTCTCAGAAAGAAACAATTCTCTACAAAGTGTTGTTCTTGCCTGTGGCACATGAAGACAAGAAAACAGTACATGTAATAATCCTCTGGTAACCATCTCTCTCATGATAATTCCAAGATATTTTTTCAACAAAAAAGAAGATAAATTGCCACTAGTGTTGCACCTTCAGACATCTGAACTAATTAAATACACAATGCTTTTGATTTTGAGTGTTAATTTTAATCAGAGAGATGCTTGGAGCACCAAATGTTTCCCAGGCTTCTGAATTCCCAACATCACCCCATCACTTACAGTTTCACCATGTCAGAGCTCTCTTTCTCTGTTGGTGTGATATGAGGGGACAGTGCAAAAAATGTCCCACAAGAGGCTAGCCTGGAGGAGAATCCAAGCCTATATCCTGCAATGGAATGGCTTGGACTGGAGCTTCAAAGAGAAAATGCTTCCCCTGGAGGAATAAAGCAAAATTGGAGTTGGGTGAGCCTCAAAGGAATTGCAAGCTCAGAAGCCATTGCTTATGTTTGGATTTGGAATTGAAGTCGAGCCTGGTGGCTCAGTTCCTCACCACAGACTGTGCATGGTACCAGCTTCAGAGAGAAGAGGCTTGAGGGAAGAAGACTGAAATGGGGAGCAAATTTTTTTGCAGAAATTAATGTGCATGATAATATGATTGTAAACCTATTTGCATTTTATTTGTTATTTGTTTTTCTAATGTAACAGAATCTCCCTCCTATCCTTTTATGTGTCCTCTTGAATTATTCATTGTGGCAGCTGCTTTCCCCCTGTCATTCTCACACAACTTTTCCTTTTTTTTTTTTTTTTTTTTTTAAATTTTTCCTCTTAAATTTCACTTCAAACTATTTCCTACTTGGGAGGTCCTACAACTCTGAAGCAAGCAAAGCCTACCCCAAGTCTTGAGTATTTTTTCCCTGCTTCCAGTGACAGGCTAGTGAGAACAAAAGCTGAAAAACTTGTTTTCCATCATTGTTACACATTCCCCCAAGGACATTACCCGAGCAGTACAAGGCAGAAACAACAGGGGACAAGTCTGCTGGCAAGAAAATCTCACTAGTTTGACCCAATCTGGAAAACTTTTGTGGGTGGTGGTGCTCAGTGGAGGCTCCAGGCATGAAAATCTGGTGATCTTTGGCTCTCTGCACCTGCCTGGGATACTTTTCTGAGACAGTTATTCATCACTACACTACACACAAACATAAACTCTCCTGTGATGCTCTTGAAAGAGTTCCCCACCCACCCCAGCACCAGTTTCTCCAAGTGTTTTCTAAATGGTCTGTTTACTTTATGAATTTTGGAAAACCAGTTCTTCCTCTGCTGCCAGGGTGGTAGCAGGGACATTAATTCTGTTACTAAGCAGAATTCTCTCCTAGAGGTTGAGTTGCACCTCGCAAAAAAACCTCTAAGAAAACTGGCAGTAAAAAAAAGACCTAAATGGCAGAGCATGTCTATCTGCCATGACCCTTGCAAGATCAGTTTGAATAAAATGGATTGGGGTTTTTTGTAAGTTTTTTTTTCCTAAAATCCAGTCACCCTTTGGAACAAACACTGAAGTCACAACAGTGCAAGTGACAACAGTGTATTTGGAGGGATAAAACAGCATAAGTGGGGACCAAGTAGTGAGCACATTCAGAGCATGAGAGTGCCAGCATCAAGGAGACATTTGGACTGGACAAAGAAGTTTTTAGTTCTTTACAAGAAGTAAAAGAAATGTAATAAAAAGCAGCAAAATATTAGGTTAAATTATTAAATCATTTGGAGTAAGGAGGCATGAGCAGCGAGACCTCATGGTCATGAATCCAAGAAACAACCTGCAACCAAACATTGCCTCTGTATGGGCAACTTATTTCCAAGCCAAAAATGTGCAAATTTTGATAGCCAGCCTTGTAGCACATTTCACTTGCAGGACCCTCATGATAGCACAAAATTCATACTGATAAATGGGGGTAAAAAATTAAAAATTTATTTCAAAATTAATTCAAATTAATCTCTTATTTTGAACAGGTGAAAACACTGTGTGATCCCAAGACAACACAGTGGGCAGGAGAGTCGTGGCCTCTAGATCTCAGGGGATTGATTCTCACATCACTGCAAGCCCCTCCAAAGCCTGAAGGGTGGAGTCACCTCCATCTCTGGGTCTGTCAGCAATTTTATTTTTCCTGTCTCTATTTGTGTTGTTATACTCTGTCTTGTGCTTTGTGAAGGCAGCACTGCCAGCAGAGAGTCTGGTTCTTATTTTGTGTGTACATTTCCACCTGAAGAAAAGGTGAATTCTCCTGGACTCTCATGCATTTTCCTTTCTAGACCAGGCAACGTAATTACAGCTTTCTCTTACTTTGCATCTTGTAACAAACAGCTTTTTCATCTTGCTTCTCATCAAGCACATTCTCCTTGAGATTTACTTACATAACTCTGGCTCTGTAACACACTTTGGGTTTCCACTTGTCCTAGTGGATTCTGTATTTTCCACCACCACATCTTCCCAGCTGCCCCTGCCCTCAAGTGCACTCACATGACGTTGCCATGATTATTTTGGGCTAAAAGGACTTTGTTTATGCTATGAAGAGCAAAGAGGAGAGCAGACAGCCCCTTGGTAAGCATCATCTCAGACCAGGTGCCTGTGATCAGGGCTCTGGAGCTGAAAAGCTTCTGCAGGAGGAACAAGCACAGTAACACCACCTGATTTCTGTGTGTCATTTGCACCAGAGAAGCATCTTGCAGCAGCCTCTGTAAAGCCAGTGCAGTGTCAGGAAAAGCTGAAGAGGAAGAGTTTAGTACATCCTTTAAGAGAGTTGTTAAATTATTTGTGCTGGGTTGAAACAAGAGCCTGCTTGCTGCAGAACCACTGACAGTCAGCATGGCCAAGAACAGAATTCTGAGGAGTGTAAGAGGGTACATGAACAGGGGATAAGTCTGGGATATTTCCTGTGCTGGGGACACTGCCTGTATTTAAAAGGTACATCTGTCACTTAGACAGCTGTCTGAACATTTTGTAGCATGCATAGGTCATGGTAATTAATTTTGAGCTTCTTATGGGAAAAGAAAACTGATAAACAAAATCAGGCATCTGATGGATGTGTCATTATTCACACATTACTACAAAGGCCCCATTCCAGTACCCGCTAAATTTATTCAGATTACAAAAAAACCCTAAAACAAAACAAAATAAAAAAAACCCCAAACAAACAAAACAAAACAAACCCCAAACAAACCAAAATAATAACAAAAACAACAAAATGAAACAAATCCCCACCCAAAAAAAGAAAAAAACAAACAAAAAAATCCACACAAACAAAAAACCCCAAAGTTTCATTTTCCTTATGAAAAGAAAGTCAAGACTGCCACACACTTTCAGAGATGAAGCTCATCAGCTCTCAGCTTGCAGGGTTTTACACTAGTGGCAGGGGAATTGGGGCAAAAAAGTGCAATGTGGAACACTCCTTTTCCCCACATTCTTATTGTAACTTTTTGTTTTGTTTTGTTTCTTTTTTCTCTTTCTGATTCTGCTGCACTTCTTTTGTAGTTTTTTCCACTCCTGGATTTCTCAGTCTCCTCTAAGCTGAGCTCCTTTGGGGTACTCCTTCATGGGGAATCCCATTTATCTCAGTCCTCTAGGTCAGGACAAAAACTCCAAAGCCTGTTAGGATCTTGTTTCTCATGGTTATTAGGATGTTATCACAAAACCTGGCAGGTCTCTCCAGACTTGCTGCACAAGTTCAGTTCACTGCAATCTGGTTCATTTCTCTCTGTTGGTACAGAATGGCCTTGTGGCTCACTTTGTGGCTCACTTTGGCTTTGAAAGCACAAAATGGTCCCAAACCAAGCAGTTCTTTTATCTTCATACCTATTTTCACCCAATTAACAACAGACACTTATATTATTTTTCTTAATGACCCAATGACCCATCACCTGTGTGCTGCACTGTGGCATTTTCTGTCCAATCCCTCACTGTTACCCAAAAACCTTGAGAAGAACATGAAGAAGAAAGAAGAAGGAAAAGAATCAACATTCTAAATCTTTTATCTCGCCTTCTGCTTTCTAAACTATTTTAAACTCTAAATTTTAACTTTTTCACCCAGTGACTTAAGAAACTCTCTAATCTACACTCTCACACTTTTAGCTTTTCTATCTAACATTTGTTTTCATATATCACCATGAAAACATGCTCATGAATTTCATATTGTATGAAATCCAGTGTTTCTCTGGATCTTAGACCTAATTATGAGAAACAAGGGCACACACTCTGTGTCAGACTCCAGCACTTATTCTGTTACCAGCATGACGAGACAGGAACCACACTTGTAAGCAAAACAGGGAGCAAATCTGCAAGTCATATAAACATTTATTAAATTTTGAGGAGCACCTATTTTCAGGTTTAAGCTCACTACTGAAGCTCAGCTAGCATACCAGCTTTGGCTAATTAAGGATTTTCTGTTAATTTAACTTGGGTAAAATTTAAGGTTTAAAGAATAAAGAGAATGCACAATACAGACTAACCATAATTAAATGCTTCCATGGCTTCAGATGGGATTAATCTTTAATTTGAGCTAGAAGTGCTGAATTAATAGGAAGCTTGTGAACATGCTCTAAACTTCAGTGCTGTGCTCTTCCTGTTGAGCCTCCCTCTGCTTCCAAATGCCTCTCCAAACCCATAAGAATTCAAACCTGTCCTAGTTAAGGGGGTGAAAATCAGCCCAAGACATGTGCTGTGTCCTCTTCTCCAGTAAGGTCTTAATGAACCAGAAAATAAGACATCTGTGTTTGGAAATTGGTGTTAACATCCAGCCACTGCATGGCTGGAACATTCCAGCTCAGAGGGAACACTAAGGGAACTGGAACTGGAATAAGAAACTCAAAAACTGGGCCATGAGCAACCTGGGGAGGAAGAGTTTTTTGTGTGTTTTCTTCCTGTGGTATTTTATTGCAAGGTGACTCCACTGTGTGATTTCACACACAGTGAGCTCTGCCTGTACTTCTCAAATTTTTCTAATCTTCAGAACAAAACTACTGAAAGCAGAGTCAATAGAGGCAAGTAAATAATTCCAAAGCTGTAGTGATGTTTGAACTAGCCTAGGTCTTTTATTTACGATACTTTTTTCCCCTCATGAGTAAAAACTGCAAGTTTCAAACTCTTTGTCCCCAATATCTCAGAAGCCTCCTTTTGCCTAATCTAGTTATGAGGAAATAACAGGGAAAACCTTGGCTTTGTTGGAATAAAACCAGATTCTGCCAAAAAAATCCAACCTGAGGCCTGATGAGCCACGAACTTAGCAGTAACTCCCTGCTAGGGGGATCTCCTGCTGTCCTAGATCGATTACCAACACTGCCAAAAAACAATGAGTTGGGCCAAACATCTTCCATCAAGTTATTTTACCTTTATTTTACAGCACATTTTTCAGCATTTCTGTACTGCCATGGTTCTGTTTTCACATTGGTACAGCTGAATGAACTTGCAGCATTTTCCAGCTTACCCCAATTTGTCAGCCTAAAGGCAAGAACATAAATGGATAACTTTCACAGTGTCTTGGGAAAAAAAATCACCTGTGTCTGTGCAGAGACCCTGGCTTCTACAGCAGCAGTTTCAGCTCCTGTGTTTTTATCACATGTCTCTGTGGGTTTGTTTGTTCTCTCTCAGGCCTCAGCTGCCAGCTCTAAACAGGAAAATCCCCATTTCCATTCTGATGTCATTAATGCCTGCTGCTCCGTTTTTTCCTTTATTATGGATTGATTCCTACGAGTCTTCTGTGTGGGACTTCTCAGGCTTGTCAAGCAATGCTGAAAATGAAATTTTGGAGTCAGAGGGTTGAGAGCTGTGACCTTGGGCCATATGATTTAACGCTGCTATTAATTTTTGCAAGGCAGAGACATCTATTTCTTTATTTCTTCACAATGGATTATTGCTTCAGCTCTTATCCATCAGTTTGCTAAGCTGGAAAGAAAGCACTGAAAACCCAAAGAAAATAAAAACGTTACATCATCACAGCATTAAGTTCCATTAAGTTCTTAATTACGTCATTATTCTTAAGTTCTTAATTACATCAAATAATTAAAGTTCTCTTGCTTTTCTCCTGTACTTTTCCTCAGTAAATCTCAAAGTACTTTATAAAGGAGGTCAGATCTTTATAGCATAGAAGTGGCATGTAGAAAAAGTTGGTTCAAATTCCATTTTGTCCACTGCATTCTGGTTAATCCCCTTGAAAAGTATTTTTCTATATTTTAGAATTATTTCCCCAGTTGGGAAATTGGGCCTGAGCTGATCTTAATTTCTGTAAAAAAACTTTATAGGTTCCCTCAAAAATGAGTGCTAGGATATGCTTCCTGAAGCTTTTTTCAGTTGAAAATGTAACAACATCTATTTATAGCTCTGAAGATTTGAGGAAAACAAAGCTGTAAACATTAAATGTCTTTAATGAGCCAACAAGTGGTTGCTGTGTCCTGCTTGTACTTTTGCTTTGCAAATCCTTTTTTGCAGGAGATATGTCTGCATCCAGGATTACTGCTGGAGCTGAAATCTCTGTATGAAAGGTCACATCTCCTTCTCTGACAAAGCCATAATATATATCTTACTGGGGGAAATGCAAAGCCTGAGGTAGAATTAGGGAGAGCACTCCAATGGTGCCAATTCCCAGCTGTTCAGGGGAAATATCAGAGGCTAAATGTGGCTTCTCCTACTTTTTTTTAATCCTGATTGTACCCACTAGCAAGCAGCAGGATTTGTTTGCCTTCTCTTCCTTAGCCCTTCTCACATGGCTCTTGTAGAGAGCCTTGAGCAGCTGCTGCTCACAACAGGTAAAGGAAAAACCAATTTTTATTCAAAATTCAGCCTTGCTTTTACCCAAACACTGGGAAGTTCACAATGCCACGGACAAAGCTATATCAGGACTTCCTGACAGAGCTAAAAATATTCATTCTTCAGCCTTAAACGTAAATAAATGCTGGACAATCACAAACGGGCTTTTCCCTTGATGGAAAGAAAATACACAAATTTCTCTAAGGTTCTGTCTGAGCATGAGATTCCTCTCTGAACCTCATGAAAAAATCACACTCCACTGAAAAAACACAGGGGAGAACCTGCAGCAGATGTAACTGCAAACTCACAGAGCATAGCATTTTTATTTGCAAATTGCAAAGATGCAGCAAAGGGTAATTGAAAGATGCTGTTGTCCAGGAGAGAAAGAAACTTTTGATACAGGAACATGTGAAACTGATAATAATTTTGAAAAGCTGCTGCAATTCTGCAGGAAAACCATTCTTTAGAACTGAATCTTTCTTCAAAAAATTTTTAATAGTTTGAAAGATATGGACAATGTAAATTTTTCTTTAGAGGGCCACACAATCAAATACTGACTAGTGGTTTTGATTCGAGGCACAGAAAAGAAAGATTTTTTGATCTAATTGCTGTTTCTATTTGAAGCAATATTTCAATCAGAGTTTGGATTTCCATCTCAAGAAAAGTGAAAGCTACAAGCAAATACATGATTCTTTTTGACCTGTGAAAATAAGAGTGTATTATAAATAAACAATAACAGTGGAGACCAATCCAAGTTAAGCCCTGTGGATTTTCAGTAACACTTAATTTTATTATTCTTGTTTAATGCATTTGCCTGGTTTGTGAAGATATTTTGGACAGAGGGGGTAAATAATGAACTAACCCTATCTCTCATAATTTTTCAATATCTTTTCCTGCAATGTAATTATTGATTTTTGCATTCACATGTGTCCTGCTGTTTTCATAACTGAATGTGATACATATCCAGATTATACTTTACATGGTCAATCATGAATCATAAATCACAGACAGTATTTCAAAATTCTCTTCAAATTACTCTATTTTTAGAAGTCATATAGTAAGTCATTCTTTTTTCCTAGAAAGTCAGATAGCCATGGCTAGGAAATCGAGAACATACTTTAAGAACATATGCTGGAACCCAGATATCAAGTTAAGAATATATGTTAAAAATACATGTATAAGAATATGTGTAAAAAAATACATACATTAGGAATATATGTAAAATTAACATATTATTAATACCTCCATATGTGCATACAGAATACTCTTTTTACTCTGAGAGATCTGCAGCTTGCATGGACACATATTTTTTTTTAACCATTTTGTGAAAATCTTGTAACATTAGCAGGGTTTTTTCAAAAGAGTTGTTGGCCAAAGGGGACATAATTCATCTGTGAATTACATATCTCCTGCTCATGGTGTTTTTCTGCATGCCAAAATGCATAGAAATGGGCTCCCTAGTTGACTTCTTTTCCTATTCATCATTACACTTCAATGAAATCCGAGATACAATGAAAAAAAAAGAGAGATGAAAATACACGAGTGATGCAAAGGAAGCAACCGCGGTCTGAAAATCTACAGAAATCTTCAGAAAGCATTTGTGGTTGACCAAACACTAAGTCACAGAAGAAAAAATGAGAATGCTTAAATACAGGACATTATTTCTGTGTGTCCATATGGATAATAATGATATGGCCATTGTGGTGTCCATATTTCAGTTGGTCAGGATCAGAAAGAGCAAAATGTTGCCAGTGCCATGTGATACTGATGAAATACAAATATTCTTACATGTTTTTAAAGTACAGATAAACCTCCTCCTGGTTTCTTTTTTTTTTTTTCATTGTGTATATTGGCAGTTAAAACAGAAAAGACCTGAAAAGTGGCACAAGTGATAAATTTGTTCCTGCCACCCTGTAATTGAAAGGCATACTGAAATAATTTGGGGATTTAAAAAGAAAAAGCACACTGAAAATCAGTATGCAAAACCCACCCCCACACCATGTGGTGTTACAGCTGGAATATTGTCTATATATATACAGATAGATATATATATATATATGTATATTGCTAAAATGAATGTTACAGAATTTCTGAATATATGTGCAAAAAAGAAGATCTTGCAGGATTTTGTATTAAAAGAACCCAAAAAACACAAGTTCTTAAATAGCTTTAGAAGCCCAAGCTTTAATTCAAGATATGTGCTGTGATGTAAGGGAAATGTTAAGTAAACCTGCCCTGGGGTCAGTTAATTGCTTCCCTCAGTATTTTTATTACTGAGCATCAAGATTCCTATTCTGGGATTTTAAAGTGTGTGTTGCTCACAGATTTTTTTTTTTTAGAAAAGAAGCAATTGAACTCCCCCAAAAAACCCCAAAACTATGTTCTCCAAGAAATTTCTAGGTACAAATGTTTAGGATCAAGTATTTGATTAAAAACTGCCACATAAACACCATCAGAAAACACCAACAAAAAGAAACAAACTACAACCACCCATGAAAATCCTGGAGCATCATATTTTACTCTCTGCTGTTCTACCACAAAAAACCAGTCAAATGTAATGGGAGTGATAAATGCTGAATTTTATGTCTCCAAAAGTATTTCTGCAAATAATTTTTTTCTTATTTTTCCCCCCACAATGTCCTTATCTGATGATACCAGAGAAGGCTTACTTCTAATGGTTACTTAATCTGTATTTACTACCTTTTATGTTTTCCTGCATAAATATCATCTCTGGTTTCAATGCAAAATAGCTTTCTACCGATTTTACCATCCAAAATATTGAATATTGCATTAATTCCCTAAATGTTTTAAGATGTAGAGGCATACACATGGAATTAAGAAGGCTGAAAACTCAGAGATTGTTTAAGAGCTAGAATCTTGTCTCATTCTGTCACATGCCACATTTTGAACAGGAGTGGAGTTAAAAAGAAGTTGTGAACCTGTGACAGCAGCCAGTTTTGATTATTATTTTTTATATCCCACATTGTAATATTCTGCAAGAGAATATTTTTCTCCCAACTCCAAGAGGACTGAAAAAAATAAGGATTTTGGCAAGTAGCCATCCAGTTGGGGACTGTGCCATCTGAGTAGGAAATATTTTCCTGCTTGTTATGCACACACTGCAAAACCCTGACAACCATTATCACAAAAGAGTTATTTTGCTACTTTTAAAAAAATCAAGAAAAGGTGGTATTTCATCTCAAGCATGGGTGTTTACTAAAATAATCTGAAACTGCAAATGCTCAGAAAATAAATACATAAGCTGAGTGTTCATCAGGAAAAAGAAATAAATCAACATCTATTCAGGTGAAAAAAACTCAAAAGTCTTTTTTACTTCCATCTTTCTCCTTATCTATTCTCACAGCAGGAGGACATATCCTAAAATTTTAAATCATGGCAGTCAAAGCTGGATAATTATTAGTAATAATATAATTCTTTGCTAATAATGACTGTTATTAGTTCTATTATTTTGAAAGCTTTTAAACAACTCCAAGACATTGATAGTTCTGGGAAGTGTGGGCATTACATTGCTGCTACACTCTCACAGCTTATGTGCAATTATTCCAAAAGCTCTGAAGGGAATAAAGAATCCACAACTGCAGTTTAACAATTTATGTTTGATTTTGATTTTTGGTTTGGGGTGTTTTGTTTGTTTTTAATATGACACAGTGAGTTATAAACATGACAACAGCCCCTCAAGAATGACAGCTCCACTAGTAACTAGTAAAGTACCTGTTCAATTTCAGACTGTGAAGTGGTCCAGCTCCTGGATCACATCTTGCAGTTTTCAGCCAGAAGTTACAGATGTAAACACAACACAAGAGAACAACCTGAGCACTGTTGTGTTTTTATTTTTTCTTTTTGAAGGAGAATTCAGTTTCTCTCAAGGTTTACTTCTTAAATTAAATGAAGTCTCCACATTTTTTTTAAGTAATTCAGGCCTGGATGATGACCAGTCAAAGGCTGGACTTCGTGACCCTAGAGATCTTTGCAAACTAAATGAGCCAGTGATATAATAATAAAAAAATAATAAAAAAATAATAAATTAATAACACCAAAACACCAAAACAACAACAACTACAACAAGAATTACTACCACCACCAACATAATAATATCATGAAGACATTTACTGTAGAACGTGGGAACAGAACATCATCTCTCTGCAGGCACCATAGCAGTACAACAATACAATACACAACAGTAAGAAAAACTGTATTCACTGTATTTTGCTTGCCTTATCTGAGCTACCACCCAGCCAGGGCTTCAGAACTTGTGCTGGCTGCCACTCTCACAGGTGGGGTTCTGTCTGCAGCCCCTCTGCTCCCTCTGATAGCTGACGTCACCAGAGGATGTGAAATTTCAGGCCATCTGCAATAAAATCCTCAACAAATCTCAATAATTGAGATTTATCAGGAACTGATTGCAGAAATGATCTCTTAGAAAATTGTGTTCAACATTAATCCTGGAATATTGTCAAGATGCAAAAGATACCAAGTGCTAAACCATGAGCTTTGACCTTGGTGCCCAAGTCCCTGCATCATCCCCAGGACAGCCTGAGATGCTCTGGGGAAGGGAAAAGTGAGTCAGCAAAGGGAACTGCAGGGCAGGTTTCTCTTGGCAGGGCTGCCCAGTGCAGGGTTTGGCCTGAGAATGCCTGAGCAGATGCAGGAGAAGGTTCTGGGGCCTCCAGTGGAGGTTGTGGTGACTCACCCAGATCTCAGCACCTTCAGCAGTGCCCCAGTGCTGCCTCAGCCCTGACTCAGAGGGCAGAGATGCCTCTCTGAGTCACCACCACCACCAAATGTTTTCCTTTGAGTTCCCCAAACAGGATGTGCCCTGTGTGTGCCTATTTCTCCCCTGGGAAATCTGGTATCAGACCTCAGCTGGAATGGCACACTTATTTAGAGAGGATTTTTTCCTCAGTAACCTTGCTCAGTAAAGAATTTTCTCTGGAGAAGCAGCTGAGTTGAGATCTTTCTTCTGAACAGAGGAAACGTGTATGGCTATTATAGAACTGGTTTATTCTCAATTAAAAGTTTATAATGAAAAATCACTCTTCTACAGGAAAGTAAAAAAAAAAACCAAAAAACTGTATTGAACTCCATGTGAAAGATGGTAAGAATATTGTTCTTTGGATATTGTCATCCATCTGGAGTAATAGCTGTCAGATCTCATTTTCCAGACTGTTTCTACAACACTCAAAATATATGACATGATTTTTCATCATGACATACATGAGGTATGTCATGATTTTTTTTCTGTCTGTGCTTAAAAATAATTGTGTGTCATCACACTTGGGAGACAATTATTACCTCTCCAAAAATAACAGCCTTGCAGATTGTCCATAATTTTAATCTGGCAGTTTTCAATTGATTGTGTGTGCAGACAACTTGAGCTGTGTGTACACACACACATACATTCAAAACCCAAAATTACACACATACATATAGACATGTAATGTGAATAAAGCAGTGAACATAGGAGCAAATTTAGTGTTACTTAATAAAATGATAACCTGTAGCATTAAAGGAAGCTAAATACATAAATATAAAATGAGTATAAACGTGAGAATGTTTATAGTTACACATATATACTAGTATGAAGTTCAAAGGAAGAGCAAAGAGCCAAATAATATCACTGGCATATAATTCAAAATGCCTAAACTCATTCATTTAGTTATGCCAAGGCAAGAGTTAGTAGCATGTGGAGTTGTAATTGGAAAGGACTAATCTATGGAAGGTAATAACAATGTTTAAATAACTTCAAAATAGACTTACAAACCTTGCGTTAAATAACTTTAGGTTGTACAGGTAACATGGTCAGGAGGAAAAAAAACAACTTCCTAATTTGAAGACTGAAAGAATGTGGAAGTAATTAATTGTAAGAATGAAAAAAAAAGAAGCCCCATGCAAGTGTGAAGGACAGCAGCAAGGATTCAGTCCTTCTGCAGGTCTTCAGAAAATTAGACAAAGTCAACATATATTCAAGAACCCTTGGAACTACACAAAGCTGACTCAGTTTTCACACTGACAATTGCAAGCTCTTGGCCCAAGGCTGTTGTGAATCATCCCCAGACAATTATTTTTTTATCCCCATAAATAACCCAGCTAAACAACAGCAAGTAAAACCTGGGGAGTAGAAGCTTTAACTGGTGACACTGCTCACACGACAGAGCAGAAAACACCCCAAAAATTGGCTCCTCAGTTTTCTCTGTGCAGCAGAGCACCACTCTTGAGCTGCTGGATGAGTTTTTGACGCTATTATAGGTACAGTGACGCAGCCTGCCTCTCACTCTGTGGCTCCTGCCTGTAAGACTGAGAGCTCCAGCTATTCCCAGGACTGAGCCTGAGGACCAGTGGACCTGGAGAGAAACTGCAAATGAAGCCTTTCCAGTGCACAAGAGGGAAAGCCAGGGGCAGGAAACCTTTTCAGGAGACTGGGAAAGGATGGGCACAACCCTTGTGCATGGAGAAACCTCATGGGAAAGCAGAGGGGTGTGAAGATCAGTGCCTGACACCGTCCTGGCTGCTCCTAGGCACCACCAGCAATCAGTCCAGCAGCCCTCATGGGCCAAAATTGCTTTACTGGGCCATTTCCAACCAAAACTGGATGCCACAGGAAGTGACTCTGCAGCTCTCCTCCCTCTGAATCAGTGCTGGAGCTGTCAGGCACCCCACAGCAGGACCTACCACAGAAGATGTTAAATCATTTGTGGTCAATTAGTAACCATGTGCCTCTTCCAGCCTGCAGCTGTGGCTCAGCTCCAGGAGCTTTCTTACACCTAGTGCTTGCCCTAAAGGCTTGATGCATTTTCTGCCTCATTCCTCTGTCCTGAAGCCTTCACTGCCCTGGGACTCCAGCCACAGATGTAAATGCAAGGGGGTGTAGTTATGATTTATGCCAGAAACACATACCCTGCTGTAAATACAGCTAGGCCCAAGAGAAATAAAGAGTTGCTCCGCAGTACAAGCAGTGCTCCTTGCCATTCCACAGCTATTGTGGTAGGATGGGAGATAGGGATGGATTTTCCTTCCCACATATCACTGAGTGAATGAGACAGTTTTGAAGTAAGTGCAGCTCCAATGCCTTGTGGAGGGAGAGGAGAGAAGGAATCCCACATACAAATCCCTGGCCCTGAGCTCAGGTTTGGAGAGCATCCCAGATCTGACTCAGAAAATGTGAGTCTTCTGCAGGTTGCTTAATCCCTGAATCCTGCAGAGCCCTGGAGCAGTGAAACACAGCAGGTAGAGGAGTGGAAAAGCTGTAAAAAGGTCTTTTAAAGAAATATCAAGGTTCTCTACAGAAAACAGTAGTCAGTAGACGTAGCAGTAATTATTCATTATTGCAACGTGATAGTTTCCTCGGATTAGAACAAATTGATATATTTTTAACATTCACCTGCTCATTTTATTTAAGGCAGAGCATATGCAAAAGGCAAGAGCTACACTTAAACTTTTCCCATCCAAACAAGGGGTTGAAGCCTTTAAAAACTATCAGCCATGTGTGGTGCATGGCCTTGGCCTGAGCAAGGTGTACTTTCTTGCTAATTCACCATATGAAAATGCTGTGGCAAACTCAGATTGACATTTAACCCTTTGTGATGGCTTGGATTCAGTAAATATTCTCGTGCTCAGTGTGATAGGAAAAACTAGAAAACAAAATTAGAGCTATGCACCCAAGTAAAAAAGAGGGATTACCATCTGGAGCTAGAGTATAGCATCACTGTGTCTTAAAGAAAGAGTGAGACAAAACTGGGGTGAATTTTTCTTGTTCATTGCCCTCAGTCATACAAATATGGCATGAATTTAAAATCAGTGGGTGATTTTTATCACTCAGGATGTTGCCTTCAACCTGCCTAAAAAGAGCTCTTCCTAAATAAAAAATTACAAGAGTGCAATAGTAATGGTGATAATAATGATAATAATGATAATAACAATAATAGCAATTATGATGATAATAATAACAATAACATTAATTAATAATCTATCCATAAAATAGTAATTATGTTCCTAGTCTATAAAAGCACTGAACTACTTCATTAATGCTGAATATCAAAAATACACATATTTCAGGCTGGAGTCTGTTACACCCTAAACTGTTACATTCTATTTTAGTGAAATTTTGCATCTTTAGTAATATTTTGTATTTTTTGGCTTAAAAACCCTCACAACCAACACCTCACAGTTCATCATACTACACAGGGTCTGTGCATAAATAGACCACCATTTTTATCATCTCATAATCAGTCTTAAAGAAAAAAGTCAGTACTGTAAATTGCCACAGGGGAAAATAAAATGGAGAAAGTCTCTCCTGGAATGTGCAGCTACAAGTGTTTTATAAATAAAGAGTGACACAGTTTCCCTTTATACTGCTTAATAACTCAAGTCTTCACAAATTCAAGTCCCCCCTTCAAGGGTTCTGCTTATCAAGATGCATCTTACAAACATTTGCATTCCTTTCCCTGTTCTGAAGACCTTTCCAGACCTCCACCATTTGGGTGGCTAGAAAATTTCTCTCAAAATTCCAGTCTAAACTCATACACGACCAATTTACAACCATCTGATGTGCTGCCAGTATTAGTTTAAGATAATTTCCCCCCTCTCTTGATGTGTAGCCAGTTTGAACACATTTATAAAAAGCTACTGCATTGCCTTTTTTTAGCACACTGAACCAAGCCACACTTTCTAATTTGCTCTCTAATGAAGGAACTTCACTTTTATCATCATCTGAATAACCCTGCCTGACATTCACTGCAGTTCAAGATCACAATCTTTCTCAAAAGGCACAAGAAGAGAAAATAAACAGTTCAGAACAGTAAAGTTATTGACACATAACACAGATCTCTCTCTGCATTTTATATCAAATGACAAGACTCCATTTAAAATAATTAATTGAAAGGCTTTGTTCCCATTACACTACTCAAAGTAGATTTCAGACAGAGGTTTTGCTTAATTTTAATTTTATCATCATCTAGTCTTGAACTGGGAATACTTATCAACTCCTTACTTAAAAAATTAATACAAATAGAAATGTTTGTAAACCAAGAGCCCCTTTAATGAAAGCAATGACTCAAATGAAAGTAAAGACTTCCATTTTACAAGAGCACCTCCTCCTTATCTCTGAAAGATTCTTTGTTGTTGGTCAGCAAATCCACCAGCATTTCTCCCAGCCTAGATCTGTCCCACAATGCCATGGAAACATAAGGAAAAAAACCCAAAAATCTTTACCCTTGCAAGGTATTTGGCTGTTCTAACAACAGGGGAGGAAAGACAGGGGAAAGAAGAGATAAGGGACAGACATTTCTGAAAACTAGCCTGTGATTTAAATTCTGGAAACCTTAGCAGCATCTGCTAAAACTCTGCAAAATCTTCAGTCCCTCACAAGCTGCCTTTTATGGTCCAATTGGTGATAAAGTCCAAATTTTCACCACCAACATGTGTTCCAGGCAAGTGTGACCTTATCCTGCCTATGTCACATTCCTGTGATCTCTGCCAGGTTTGAGCACAGGTGTTGGAAAAGAAAACCCTCTGGAATACAAAATGTGCACCAGTGAGCAGACAGAAAAAGGAATGACCTTGCAAGTTTTAATAATTTGTTTGAGATGGACTTCTCTGAGGCTGCCATTATTTTAATCTCCATTCTCCTCAATTCATCCAAGGGCTAGCTCTCCTTGCCTTTAACAGCCAACTCTGCTCAGCTGTTTGCAGATTTTAAATTATTTTAATTTTTTTTTTTCCTAAAAGTATGATTTTAGCAGATTATCAGTACTCAATCCCATTCCATAAAATTGGCTATCAGAAAATTTCACAAGTACTCAGAGAAAACTGAACAGGAACCATAGTCCACTGGGTTGAGCAAGGGATGCCTGGTAGTGAGGAATAATTATGTTTTCTGGAAGAACAATTGCTCCAATGAATCCTAACATTTTTTTTTTTTGTTTTGAAATAAATATTATTTCTCTCTCTTTCTAAGAGGAAGCAGGGATTTAGTTTGATTTTTGTCTTGCAGTAGAAATTATTATAAAAAAATACATTTTTTGCCTTTATGTTACTTATGATTTGCCTCCAAGGGTCAGTCTGCTCTTTAGATCAGGTTTTGCACAACGGAACTGTTGGAGTGAAGACCCATGAACCTGATAGGCAGTGTCAAAAAACAAATTCTGCAGTAATTTCCCCCTTTGGGCATCACTTCCACTCTCTTCTGAGAGTTCTGTGGAGACATCTGTGCTGGTAGGTGTCTGAATAAATAATATTCCTTTCAATTGGGATCTCCAGAATAGGTGCAAATGCTGTTTGGCTCATACACTGAAACATAGAATAAAAGGAATTCATTGGATTAATTTATGTCTTTTCCCTCTAGGAAATAAACTAGTTATACCTAGTGATTGTAACGAGCCTGAAACAAGATTCAGAGAGAGGAGAGTTAGGGCAGTATTTTGTTTTTAAGAACAACTGAAAAATGAATGGTAAACAGAAACCACAACAACAAAACAAGGTTAAAATCAAATATTTGTATTCCTGCTGAAATTAAGACATTGTGAAATAAACCTAATGGCCACTTCCTTGAGGATGCCTTGTTTTTTGACCAGCAGTAAATTGGAAAATGCTGGCTGGGGAGCGTAGCACAGCCAGCAACAAACCCCAGCACAAGAGTCCTCCAGAGGACAAACAAATCATGGATTTTCCAATGAGACTGTGAGCCCCACAGACTTTCCTCAGAGGCTGAAGCTTGCTAGAGCTGTCCTTTGGCCTATTCCACCTTTACTTCTTTTTAATATTAACCGTAAAACAGCTTCAGAACAGCTGAACTCCGTGGATTATGGAGTCAAGGAAAGTAAAAACTTTCTTTGTCACACAGAAGAAAAGCTGACAGCATACAAAATGCAGGTTTCACAGGCTGATGCTGTGAAATCTATGGCACCTCCTGCTACAAAAACCATTATGCTGCAACTCTTCCAACAGGGAGAGAGGAAAATAGAAAGGGACTAAGCAATTACTTGGAGTTTAATACAAATTCAGAACCAAAGACAGGGTTCCTTTCCACTCCCTCTTCAAAATGTTCTTACCCAGTCCACAGCACCTTCAAAACCCCATCAAAGCTAGGAAAGTAAATGAAACATTCACTCAGCTGTGAACAAGAAGCCAACACCCACAAGGACTGAGGACAGACAACTGGTGTGAAATCCAAACTTGCATAATTCACTGGGAGCCAAAAACTATCCACCCTTACCAGCTGTGCCCCTTTCTGCTCCTGCCCGTTTTCATCACTTTGTTGTTTTACAGCTGGAAGAGACAACCAGCTTCCTGGAGACTCCAGGCCAAAGACTTTGGGCTAAAGACAGGGTGGTCTGTGTGGAGATTTTGAGTGCTGCTGGTGTCAGGTGCCTGTTTCTGGTTTCAGGGCAGTGAGTCTTTCTGTACTGAGCACTGAGTGAGAATTTTTCTGTCTCTGCAGAACCAGACCATCTCTCCCTCAAGTTCTTACATGAGTGTCCTGACAAAGTTTGGTCCATACCAGCTGGGAGAGTGCAGAAAAGCATCAGGGCTGTGCAATTAGAGGAAATTACCACCCACAGGTAACGTGTTAATCCATTCACTTTGGTGCTGAATCCTGAACTCTGTCAACATGAGAGGTTTAGTCACAGTGGAGCATTCCTCATGCAACTCTGTTAACACAAGGAGCATAAAACTCTTTCCAGAGAGGAATTCCATACATTTTTAAATAGACAGGAAAGCAGAATGTTGGCTTTTCTCTTTCATGTGAGAAAGTAATAATGAATGAACATTAACGCTGTAACTTCTTTACAGGATTTCTCAGGTAATTTCTGTGGTACAACCACCCTTAAATACTTTATACCTTTTAAGCAGGGACAATAAGGTGTTCATGATTTTTATCCTCTCTCCCTGCTTTTTTATGCACTTTTAAAACATATTTTTATTTCTTCTAATCTGATGGTTGTAGCACTCAGGATTAGTCAGTGCCTCAATCTGAGTTTTGTTTTTACTGTTGCACAACGCTTCAGTCAATGTACCTGACACAGCTGTGCTTTTGTTGAAGGATGTGTTGCAATCCCTCTCCACCTCCACTTTAACAGCAGCAGGACACTCCTCTGCGAGCTGCTTGTGCTCACCTGGCTCCCTGCCCAAGGCATGTCCTAGGATTCTTGTTCCAGAACATTTTGCTTTGCTCTCTCTTCTGCTCAAGGTGGCTCTGAGTGATTGTGCTCACATCCTTCCTTTCTCAAATCTTTGTGTCCTTCGGTCTGAGAGCAGCCTGATGGATCTTCTTGGATGCTCCCTCTTCCCTTCTACCAAAATTTCGTCAGGGCTGCACAGGAGAAATAAGCCAAATTATATTTTTTCCCTTTGGGAATTAAGGAAGAAAACACCATGGATTCCTTATGGACAGTCTGAGTGCTCCAGCACCTCATCTCACATGGTCACTGGCACAGTGCTACTCTGAGGAGAGAAAAAAAAGTCTGAAGAGAGCAAGGATGGGTAGTCAGATGACAAAAATAAAGATCTTATTCCTCTCCATTAGTCAAGTATTCACTGTCTAATCTCCCTGAAAGATAAATTTTTTTGTTCACTGTTCTATTTTTAAAATGCATACTTTGTGAATTGTGTGTGCACTTGGTAGTTTTTTATTGGTTTTTGGTTTTTTTTGATTTTGTTGTTTTTGTCTTGGGAAGATAAATTAAACACAATTATGGCACCTCCGTGTCCTGTATTTGAAATCTTCCACCCTTAAATTAGAGCCATTTCATAATCTACTTTCAATGTGCTGCTTTTTGAAATAGAAGAGATAATACACAGCAAATTTTTGAATTTTGGTAATGAGACACATCTATTCTCTATTTATGTGCTCTGAAATACAGTAGGAATTGGGTTTCTGCTTTCAAATCTGCTCTTCATCTGTTCAAAATACCATTTCCATCTATGCAGATCCTTTTCTACTCTGCTGTTTGCATTTTTTTAACACGTGCTGCCCGGGGGAAAAATGGCATTTGCTGATCACAATGCCTCAATTATCACGTTGGCAGCTATTTTTTCTTGAGCAATGTATAACTTTAATGAGAAAAGTGTGCATTTAAATTCCAATACATTTCAGAAGTTCATCTGAATTACTTCTGATGGGAGGGCACACACCACAGTTCTTTAGAAAATTGTTCAGCTTTTTCTGTAAAAGAAGAAAACATTTTACAACCAGTGTTTTTTTCAGAGGAATGAGGAAAGACTACACTGTTTAACAAGCTTGTAAAACATTGAGTGAAGCCACATTATGCTCATTAAAATACCTGCCTGTCCCAAAATTTTGGTTTTTGGGACCAAACAGTGCCAGAGCTCCCATCTGAAAGTCGGTGAACAGGGAGAGAGGAACCTCAGTGCCAATGAATAGCAGTGAACTTAATTAAAAACTTCCCCCTCTGATGGAAAAATTAGAGTTTAACTAAACATAAATCCTCAAGGGAAAGTCTCTCCAATTTAAATTAGTGGTGAAAAATAGTCCTGGCATTTTTTCAGCCCCAAAGGAAAAGTTTCAATTGTTTTTGAGCATGTTGGTCTTCCTTTTTAGTTTCTAACCTTGGCAATTCACAAGACATAATCTTTGCCAAAATGTTAATACTTTGAAACTAAAATATTTCCTACGGAAAAGCCTCATTTTTGGGATTATTCCACTTGTATGTGTTCTTTTCCTCTTTGTCTTTCCCTCTGTTTCAGAATTTTTAGTTTCTGAATTCTTGACTGTGTGAGACACTTCCACTTCAAAGGCAGAAAGTCACGGAGAAGTAGGATTATCTGAAACAGCAGGGCTTGTTTTTTAAATGGTACAAATATTGAAAATATCTCCAGTATCTCAGATACTCAGTGTTGGTACAATTTTTGTTTTGAAATTAGGGAACATTTTTTGAACATAACATAATTTTTTTTCTGTCAAACATCCTGAACTAAACCTAAGCACTGAATTTGGGCCAACTGAAGATGGTGTGAATGTAGAAGCTTCCCAATCCATGGCTCTGTTAAGATGTCAAAAAAAACCCCAAACCAAAACCAAGAACAAAACCGAACACAGAAACCCCAGCAGCAGTCTGAATGCAACACAAAAGCTAAAATTTGGATTAAATTTAATTATTAATTTTTCAGAAATGGCAAAATCCTTCTGAGAATGCACTGAATAATGCTCTCTCCCAGGAGTTCTGCAGTAGCTCTGGATCTTTCCCAGATTATTCTTATTAAATCAACTTGCTTAAAGCCTCAATTACATTGCAAAATGACAAAAGTGAGTTGCATCCTCTAGTTAGAGAGCACAGGTGTTTTCCATTTGGGATAATCATCCTTTCCCAGTGAATTAGTAGTTTGTGCAGCCTTGAACATAGGGATGAACAGCTAAGAAAAAATAAGAGCAAGGAAATCTCAAACCTCACCAATGGCAGTATCCATAATTAGGTAACCAGCTTACTTTTGACCCATAAAGTCCTTTTTCTGTCTGCTAATTGAGGTTTCTGTTCTCCCCTGTGGAATCAAGTAGCAAAGGAAAAGTGGTGTATTGAGCTGGTTGCAGCCAGCCCCAAATTCCGCTGTACTTTCCTCTCTAAAAGGGAAGTTTCAGATTAGAAAATTCCACCTGGGTTTGTTTCTCAGCAAAAGCAAAACCACTAGACAAGAAAACTGAAATTAGCTATTTCAACCATTTGGAGGTACATCTGCAATATCAGAAGAACACGTGAATTATCACAGATTGAATCTCTTGTTGAATATGTTGTTGCTCTTATTTTTTTTTCAATCATTTTGGGCTTTTGTTTTAGTAGCTGATAAAGCAGAGTAGAGGTTATGTTTTAAATACGCAGCTATGCAATACTAGGAGCTTCTACAACAATTTTCAAACATGGAAATTAAATAAACAGAATAATGCTTGTTAGTATTAACTAGGAAAAATAATTGTTCCTTGCAAACAATTATTTTCACTTATGCTGGTTTTCTCTTGGCTGATTCAGGCCTGAGACATTTATCCAGTGGCTATCCAAAACTATCTCTGGAGTTATTTCCCTTTAGACTTAATTGTGGTTTTTTGTTTGTTTGTTTGTTTGTTTTTTTTGATGATACTATTTTCCTGGTGATTTTATCTCTAGAAGTTTTTCTTCCTCAAAGACATTCTAGAGGAAAAGTCACATTTATTAAATATAGATTTTATGAACAAAGCTAATGGCTACAGAGACTAACCCTCAAGAAAATACATCAGCCTTAAACTCTGGACAGAAAAACTTCATGTCTTCTTGCACAAAGCAGAAAAAATTGGTGGCAAGAAGAGAAATGGAGTTGTTCCAAGTTTACCTGGCTCATTCTTAAAGACAGCTCAGGTAATGGTAGTAGAAATTCCATGAGTAATTTCACTGGAAAGAGGATGCTGCCCCAATAAAATGGCTGCAAGAAAAATCAAGTTTACCTCTCAGAGACTGAGATAGTGGGATGAATAATGGTGTCAGGAAATGAGCCTTATTTAGCAAGTCCAAAAAGAGAAGGGTGTCTTTTGTTTTGTTTTGCTCATGGGTTTTGTTTTTCTTTTTCTTTTTTTTTTTTTTTTTGAGGGAGAGAGAACAATTCTGTGGATGAAGATACAGCTATTTCCAGCTCAGGAACAGAACTGTTTTGGATATTTTGACATCAAAGCCTGATGACCTCCTGTCCCCTTGAGGATCTTAATCATGCACACCAAACAGGTCAAAGAAGAGCAACATGATTCTTCAATTATCCCTAAAGAAAGGGATATAAAAAAACTTGCAAGGGATAAACTTTTTTTTTTCTTTTTTTTTATGGAAGAACTTCTGGATCATGTCTATGTATTTTTTGTTGGATCTGTTGCCTTGGAGATTGGAGGAATGCTGTTGATTGTGCCTTTTCCTACCAAATAAATGTATTTAAATCCAAAGGATTATATACATATTATGTTGTACATTATATATGTCAAATACACTGCATGAAAACTGTTTATATAGTGCTTATTTTGTATAGTGGAAACATTTCAGATGAGAAAAAAGATTAATGAATACGGCCTTTATTTATTTTATTGACTTTATTAACTTTATTCCAGTTATGCTAGAAAAGCAAGCTAATGCTTCTGTAACTTTTGTCATTCTTTACGCTTTTTTTCAGTGGGTTTGCCACTCAAAAAGGCATCTGTGCTCACTTGCAATACAAAAAAAGGCAGGTAGTAAGTGACATTTCCAGAGAGAGAAAAATTAAAAGGAGTGATGTGCTGTTGTAGTGAGATTTAGGTTCAGGAGGATGTCAGGAGAGTAAAACAAATCTGCTCCTACCAAGGACTACCAGGCACCTCCAATCTTCATCACCCATGACCACAGCTTGGCCAAAGCCTACAAATTTCAAGCATCGTTTTTTGAAGACCAAATGCCTTTGAGACATAAATAATTAATGCAGAAAAGCCAAAAGCAGAAATAAAACAACGTCATGGAAATTCAGATATATTTAACCAAAGCCTGTTTCTGCTGCTGTTGTAGCACAATTGTTTCCCTTTCTTGCAAATTTAGGTGTCTTCAGTAAAACTCATAAGAGCGGTGCTGATGATAAATCACCCAAGAATGCACAGCTGCGCCAGGAGAAAAAAGGTCCCAAAATAAATACACTGTTTATTTTTATAGCTGTTACTTGTTCCTAAGCTCTTTCAAAAAATCACTCAACTTGCCCAGCCAGCAGAATTTACCAGATTCTGCAGTAATTACAAGGCAGAGAGAAAAGGAAGCTGTCTTTTTTCTCAAGGTAAAGACAACAGGACATTCTCTGAGCACCTTGGCTTCAACATCATATTATTCAAGTCTTTATCGTCCCACAACACATTTTATCATAAGATTAAAAAAATTAAAAAAAGTGATTGAGCTGGACCTGCCAAACGGTCTCCATTATTTCATAATTATGTGCTGGCTGATTCTAGAAACACTTTTGTTGGCATACAGGTCAGAATTTCAAAAATGTCCTGAACAAGATTTCTCATTAACCCAGGCCACCACATCAGTAAGGAAAGGATTCTCTGTGTAGGACTAAATTTTCCATTTTTCATTTTCACTGCTAACAGAAATTTTGGCCAAACTGGTTTGTTGCTTTCCTGGTAGCAAAACATAAGCATTTCCCAAAGAGTGTGGTGTGTTAGTTTTCAGCCAGTTCTGGAACATGGTTTCTGAAGTTCTTGAAAATATACATAATTAATGTAATTAATACTGCTCCTCTGAGTTCTTTTTTTCATGCACATAAGTTCTATATTGCCATAAAATTTCTTAAAATGACACGATACATTTCTTAATTTTATTGAAACACGCATTTTTCCCTCTATAAAGCTGAAGACAAGAAATGGTGCTGAATTTGGAATGAAGCACACATTTGGAAATGGCCATTTATCCAGGTAGCTTTGTACAAAATTTCGATGGATTGTAGTTTAATTACATCTTATGTGTGTCTTGCATTACTCTTGAACAGAAACAATGATGGTTTGAGCGAGCATTTACTTCCAAAACCCTCGGCCTGGTTCCCTGGAATAGGAATTAGCTCTGAAAGTAGCATAAATTAGTATTAAATGCTGTAATAGTATTCAGTTTGTACCTGTAAGGAAATTTTAACTAGTATCATTATAATGAGAAGAATGGTAACTCACATCGGCTTTCCTAGATACTGATAAATTCAGCCTGAGCAGTTCAAAGTTTCTGGAAAGTCTCAGCTGTCAGGTGGTGGAGGAGAGAGAAAAGTGGAAAGAAATGTAAACAAAGGAGAAGGCGCTGCCTGGTTAAATTGTCATAATTTTATCTCTCTCAAAGTAAGAGGTTTTTTGCCCTCTCTAAGCAAGGATGGCATCTTCCCTATGTTGCACTGTAGGGATTTATTCCACCGGGATAAAAGAATTTCACTGAAAATTCCTCAAATTTTAAAATTCTCTCCCACAGTCAGCTGTAGGCCTGCCCCTGAAGCTCCCCCATTGGGTCTATGTAAATTACTGCCAGAATGTTCTCTGTTCTTCCTCTTTCCATTGGCTACTTTTTACCGCAGAAATTATAATATTCCTAATCATCTGTCTCCATTGGATTCTTCCCTCAGGCCCCGCCTTAGCTCCGCCCCATCCATAATCTATAAATAGCTGTGCCTGAGGGCGGGCCTCAGTATTTTCCAGGCCAGCTTTATTGTCTTTGTGGTGTTGTGTTTGTTGTTTTCGATTTATGAAAGCTTTAGTTTCCGGATAACTGGATCAGATTTGTTTCACTTACCAAAGTCACTACTCCGGGGTAATCCTGAGGACAGTAGCAGCTGGACCCTCTACCCGGGTCGGGGCCGGGCTGCTGAGGCCTTGCAAAAGAGCAACCCGGGAGGATCAGATGTTCAATAACCAGGATCTATCTGGTTATTAAAGTGAGATCAGCATGCAGCTGTGGGGTTTGGCTTGTTGTGTTGCCTGAAGCACAGCGTTTCATTTCTCATTCTGTGGAACTAGCCCTAAAAGCAGCAGTGCCTGGTCTCTCAGTCACACTCCTGCACAACCAGAGCTGTGTGCATTTGCAATATCTGCAGAAACTCCAGGGTTTCAGCTCTGTGGTGACAGGGGAGACACTAGGGAGGGGAAAGATCTTAGGCAGAATTAACCTGTTGGGAATGCATGTTGGCCCAGGGGTGAAGAGATCAGACCTATGCACACACACAAGATGTTCTTTGTGCGCACCTTCGTGTGCTCTCCTCAGCCCAATCTACCTGTTTGCCTTAGGCTGTCCTTCTGACTTGGGGTTCCGAAAAGTGGGTAGTAGTAGCTTCAGATGCAAAAATGAAAGGGTACTTGTCTCAGAAAAGTACTTTGCTTCTCATCAGTTCTAGGGCAAACTTTCTTTGGGTGCTTGGGCTCATATGAAGAACTGCTCACATGAGAGGGCTCAGGCAGGGAAAGCATGGAAGTCTCCTTGATGTCTTGGGATCCCTGGGCTGCCTCTTGTGTGGATAGAGCTGCTGTCCCTGTCTAATGTGAGCACACTGCTACAAGTTGAAAAAAATTAATCCAAAGGGGAAAAGGCTTGAGCTGAACTGTTTGGAGCTCTGTCCTTTAAACTGAAAAGAATCCATTTCCAGCTTTTCTGTGAACCTATCTCTTAGGGAAAACCTTATGACAAATCCTCACATTTATCTGAGAACCTTGAACGGAGCCAAAAGCTTTCACAAAATTGTGGTGAAACAGGTCTCATCATGACACAGATCTGTACATTTCCAGATTATCCTGTGGTTGTACTGGAGTGGAATGAGACATTAAGGACTCAGCACGTTTACTTAGACTCCATTGGAAACTTGTCATGACAAGACAAGCCACTATCAACCATTACTAGAGAAAGGAAGCTGCCTTCCATCCCTGGGTAGTTGTATTTTTTTTGTTCATTCCTCACTGGGTATTAGTAATTGCATTTATATCAACAGCAAGTGAGCATCACACAGAGCAAGGGCCAGATCATACACAGGTTTAATTTGGATTAGTGTCACTGAACTTGGCATTTCTTCAAATGGCACTGGCTGAAACAGCAGTGAATAATCAGCACTTGAGGAGCCAGTGGTGGGCTTTCCTGCAGAACTAAAAGCAATAATTGTCTTCCTTTGCCTTCTCTCTTGTTCCTCCTTTGAAAGTGCCAGAAAGTGTCTTCTTGCCTTTGGTGAAATCAGCAATGTGTTTTTCATTACGGGTGGTGAAGGATTTTATGAGTGTAAATCCTGTGTTTTGTATAAATCTTAACACAGTCATTGAAAGCTGTCTACCATCTCCATTTCCAGCTGCTAATATTAATGACAGTAGTAAGATATATTGGTGACTGGATCCTTTGTACCATTATAAATATCATAACCCTCTTTCAGAAAAACTTACACAGCACCTTTGAAAGTTCAGAAACGCTAGAAAAATTCACACAGCACAGCCCAAAAGCTTCCCTGATCGCCTGGCAGTGAGGGCAGGGAGTGATGTGTCTGTCTCGTGTGGGCCAACCCCAAACCCCTGTGACATGTAGGAGCATCCATATTTCATATATTCCAGGCCCAGTGCTCTCTTTTCCTGGAGAAACTCTGATTTTAATGTGAGCAGACAGCAGTGTGGCAAAATGACAATTATTTTTTTTGTCTGTCAACAGCTGGGCAGGCACATCTTTAGGCCAGGTTCTGCTCCACATCATAATGGGAAAAGGCAAAAATTCCTTATTTGTTGTATCAAGCCTGAGCCATTATTTTTGTTCTGCAAATGCCCACAAGAAAAGCCGTACAAAGGATACTTGGAAGATTGCTTCCAATTTACATTACTTACAGTTTAAAGCAAAACTATACCAAAGTTGGTATTATTTTTATTATTTGAAACAAGGAGGGTTATGAAACTAAAGTCTGCTGGAACCTACTGCTTTTGAAAGAGATGTTTTTCTCTAAAGAGAGCACTAATTGGCAGCAGCACTGTTCATGTAGCAAAAGTTACTAAAGAACAAAAAAGCCTCATGTCTTTTCTTAGTAACAATGTCAAGAGTAGATCTAAACAGTTCAAAACAAATTACCCTGAATTTCTAAAATTAGAAGTGACTTTTTTTTGGGATACAGGGTTTGTTTTTTTCTGTTTCTATAGATTCAGAGTACATCCCACCTCCATATACTCTTTAAAAAGTCTAAATTTTAATGAGAATTTCTTAATCACTAATGGATGTACAGGTTTAAGGTAAACACTTCACGACCTTCGTTTGCGCAGTCAGTTTTTTGGGGCCTCCTGAATATTTCAGCAATATTATCAAAAGTTATTATTGATACATTATAGTAGAATCCCGAACAGGGAAGTAAGCATGTCTTGCAAAAACTTTTGATAAAGGAAAGGAAAAAAAAATTCAGGGAACAAGACAGAATCACTCATCCCGTGGCAGCCACTGCTTAGGGATGGAGTTCCTGTTTCTCCAGTTTGGGTGCATGTCTAGCCTAATTTAAATCCAGCCTTTGTGGGAAGTTCAGAGCCAAATGCAATTACATCTGTTTCATCTGGGCCTTCAAATTTTTGAGAGCAGTGAGAGGGCTTCCTTTCCAAGTGTTGATGGTGCTCTCTTTTCAGCACAGTTTACCGCCTTTCTGACCTGGTGGTATTGTGAAATGCTATTTGGCCTGCTTTGTGGGTTTTTATTTATAGATACCTGCCTTTATGTTTTATATTCCATCAAATTATAATTGCTGGTAACAGTGTTAGCTGTCATCTTAACCACCTTTTAATTACCTGTGTGCTTTCATGAGGTAAAGCCTCTGAGGTTGGAGTTAAATTGGGCCACCCGGGTGGTTTTTCCACTTTGGTGTTAATCTCCACTTGTGCTGTCCAAAACCTAGTGGGTTTCTTTGTGTGAGAAGAGAACTGTGCTTCATGTTCTCAGATTTCATTTATAGACCACATTTATTGGGAATTTCTGGTGATCCCATGGCTCTCGAAAGGCTAGCACTATGGACATGAGGCAGAACACATTCCCTTTCTGATATACACAGGCTGTGTGTTCTAAAGGCTTAAAAACCCCTCAGACTAGGTTTGAATGCAGTTCTCAGGCCTCTGAGAAGGCTTCAGTCTTAAGTAAATGTGTGCCCGTATTTCTTGAGCTCAGGGAGCTTCAGCACTTAGAGGATGCTCAGGCCCACAACAAGTGGAGATACCTGGAGTTTGTGGCATCCACACAACTCCTAGGGAAAAAACCAAAACCAACCAACCAAACAAAATGAGATGAAAAGTTTAATTATTGTTTAGGTTTATTAGTTCTTTGCAGACCTTTAAGCCCAGATTCTCTTGGTTTGTTCATTATGCTGTGGTGCAAGGCATTCGACTTTTAATTCTTACCTTTTCATAGATAACAATAAATTACTCATTTTCTTCACGGTTTTATTGTTACTACAACAGGCCCAGGGGAAAAAAATGTTGACATACCTTGCTGAAGTAGAAACCTAAATATTTTAAAAATAAATTTTCTTCCTCTCTTTATCACAATTGCCTTGTTATAATGAAACAGTAGAAAAAGAACTCTTATGGAAACATATCAGTCTTTCTTTAAAAAAAAAGATAGCTCCTTCATTGCTCTTCCACTGAAAGAGGCAGCATGTTTATCTGATAGGATTGTATCTATCAGATGCATGCTTTGTTGAAATAAAAAAAAAAAATGTAAAAGGGGAAAAAAACTATTGCTCCCTTCTTCCTTGCAAGAGGAAGTTAACCTTCTTCATGAGCATCTGATTAGAGTGTCTTCCAGATACTCAGTAAGGAATAAAAATACTTGCTCTTTTATTATGGGAAAAAAAAATAACATTTAGCAGTTTCTTTAGTGGACGAGAGAGACAAATTTCATCATCTGTACTGCCATCAGTCTAGGGGAGGATTTCCCTGCTTCCTGCATAGGTTGAAAGACTTTCCAAGTCTCTGCTTTATTAATATGTGCTATAGGAGCAGAGAAATGCCAGCCCACAAATAGAAGCCTCCTTATCAAGAAAGTGGAAGGCAAATGACAAGGCAGAATTCTGGGTAAACTTAAAAAAAACTCACCTTGTCATGATGGGTTAACAAATATCTGTGTATGTGAATGAAAAATGTGGTGTGGCAGGGAAAAATATAAAATCCCTTCTGGCCTTCATTGCAACACTTTTAGTAAAGAACTGCTGTCTTGGGGAGATGCAGTTTTTGAAAACTTCCCCTGCATTGTGGATACAGAAAATAAATGGTCAGCTTTCCTCAGGCTGAGAAGTTGGACAGAGGACTTGAGCACAGAAATCCAGGCAGGAAATCTGGAAATTTCCTGACTCTCCTGCCCTTCTGTGGAGAAAATAAAGGGTAAAATCTCGCTTTCACTTCGTAAGGGCAAGAGAAACAAAGACAAAAATAACAAAACTGAAATTGCCTGTAGAGACATCTGAGAAGACTATTAAAAAGCTTTCACATTTGTCACATCTCAAGTTCCATGTATTTTTATTTCTTGATAACAGGCATCTGTTTCATGTTTCATTTTCCTCTTTATCCACAGCTTGTAATTATTTTTAACTGTGACACCAGAATCCCATCAGTGAATATCTGTCATGTAGTCTGTCTCAGAAATAAACACTCTTTTACAATCCAAACTTCTCAGAAAACAGGTCAATATTTGGTTTTTACTCAGAAGTATCAGGATGTAGAAGTGCCTGTTGAAAAGCCTCCTTGTCTCCCAGGGGTGCAGACACACTTAAAAAAACTGTAAGGAAAAGCAAAATGATGGAGATGGAAAATTTTTGCTCATTGAGGGAAAATAAAATGAGAAACAAAACCAGAGAAAACCCCCCATCTCAAAAAATGTCAAATGTTCCTTGAAAATGGCTTCACATTGAAAACCTAGATTAAAAAAGTAAAAAGAAAATGCATTTTGTACTTGAATTGTGGAAACTAAGTGACTCTTTGGAAAAACCTACTTGCCTGAAATGCCTTCTCTGCCTCCTGACAGACTAAAAAATTGTCAGGCTTGCAGAAACATCACTTTCATGTGTCCTGGTCCTTCTAAAGTTTCTTCTGAGTTGCTGTGGAGGGAATCTGGAAAAATATTTCAATGTGGCTGGAAAAAATGCTGCTTCCAAACGCATGGATTGCCAGTTGTAAAAAATGTATTTTAAAAAGTTTTTTCCGGAACAGCTGGTAAAAATGTCTTTGCTGATCATCATTTGCCACGGACCTTCATGTTTCCTGCAACTCACAGTCTGCAGAGAGCAGCACCAAGTTGTGATTTGGGGCAGAAGGAGGGATTTGGACAATTTTGATAAATTTATCATAAACCAAATATTGTTTCATGGTGCTTGTGATTTGACTGAAAAGTAATTCAGAGGGAACTGGTTTGTTCCTCCTTAAATATTACTGTGGATGTCTCGCTAAGCATTTTTGTTGCCAACAGCACTGCCAAATTTATGGATCCTATGTTTAATAAAAAAATACTTTTGTTATTAAAACAATAACACTGAGCACTATTGAGAGCGATGAGGTAGGATTCAGGGTCAGGCTGCACAGTTGGATTTTGAATATCTCTGAGGATGGAGCTTCCACAACCTCTTTGGACCTGCAGCTGACAAACCTACGAACACAGAAGGAGCTTGGAAATTTCCTGGGATCATTGGCAAGAAGCAGCAGTGATGACAATGCCAATCCAGAGACTTCTGAAGGGTTTCTAACATCCATAAAAGCCGAGCTGTCGGTAGTCTGACTCACTGCATGTCAACAATGCCATTTCTCCTTGTAAAATCTGCATTTCATCCATGCTGCTGAGTGCAGAAAGGGCATACATTAAAATTTTGCATATAGGTTAGAACTTCCAGGTAAAAATGTCAGACACTCAACCCTTAACACCAGCTACCTTCTCCTTCAACGCATTCACTGAATCAGCCTTTTTCAGCTGTGTATTTCCTTCTAAAAAAAACCACCAAAAACCCAAAGGGTACACATGTAAGTGTTGAGAGAAAAGATGAATAATGAGAGAAATGTTTCAAGAATGCAGAATTTTTCAACAAGTTCTTAAGCACTGCTGAGTTATTAGCACCTCCTAGAGAATTTGGGATTTCATCTACAGTCTTTGTCTCCCTAGCAACGAAAGTTTAGTGTAACAGTACTGTTAAAATATTATGTATTTTGTTTCCCCCATGCCTTAATGAGAGACATAAACTAGAAAGAATCATTCTGGAATGGTGACTTCACTGCAAATAATTTCAAAACCATTTCCTTTGAATCTCTAGACTCACTCAACTTGCAATAAATTTTACAAGAAATTTCACATTGCAAAAAAGCGATAATTATGTGTATGGTGTATGTATGAAACCTAACAAAAGAGGATTAGGAGATATAAAATTCTTACAAAAGGATACATTTTGGAATTTATATCTGTCTTCTAGAAAAGGGAACCAAAGCATAAAACAAACCACATTTGAATGAAGTAGCAGAGCTGTAGTTAAGAGGATCTGGGTTAGGGTTTCCAATTATAACTTTTACAGCAACACTGAAATCGGTCTGCTTTGCTGACTTCCACTTGCTGGCCATCTGTTGTTTTGCCTGTTAAAAAGCCTTTCTGGAATTTTATCAGACTTTTTTCTTACATATGAGCACTGGAAAGGCCAATTATTTGTAATAATTGTATTTGCAGAGCACCGTGCAGAGAATGGTGCAGATGTGAGCGTTCATTAGGTAAAAGCAATGTGGAAGCACTAAGTGTAATAATACTGTCGAACTCTTTGGAAAATACTGGCATGATACAGGGGTTTTTTTTCTGTTTGGGGTTTTGTTGTTATTGTTGTGGAGGTTTTTTTTGTACACAGAATTAACTGGCCGTGAAATCACAACATGCCCTCCACACACAAAGCTGTTTTTTAAAAAACTAAAAAAGTTGGATTAATTAAAAATGTAAAAAAAAATTAAAACAAATAATAAAAAAAAATTAAAAAACCTAAAAGGTTGGATTTGTTGGGAACCTGTGGAGGCCCAAGCACAACTCCATCTTTCAGGGTTTTTGATTACTCTTACTTGATGTATCTCTTTTTCAGTTGTTATTTAAACATTCATGAACACTTACCTCTACAAGGATCAATTTAGTCTCTAATACTTTGTGTATGTTGTCACCATGTTAACCTCCTCCTTTGTTAATATGAGCGTGTGTACTGCACAGATTGCTTTTGGAAAAGCAAAGGTCAATCCTGGCCAAAAATCAAATCTCAGGAGTTTTGTTTGATTCTTAAAGTATCATTAATGACAAAAAGCAAGAACGGAATCTGTCTCTAGTCATCACATCTGGAGTTCTCCGTTCACCTTCCTCTTCCGTATGTCAAGCATGTGTAAAATATCAGGTACTCTCCTACGTTTGGGTTCCTCATCAAGCCACACAGCTGCTAAGGAATTAAGCAGAGATGGATATTGACATTTCCAGACATGTTTTACACACAAACCACACCTAGTGCTCTGACAATCTTTAGTCTGGAGAGCTACACTCACAGCTTCACCACAATCTCACTGAAGGCTGCATAAGGTATCTCAAACCTTGCTTCCTTCCCATTTCAGCAGCTTTTCAACTTGGATGTTCTTGGCCACTCAGATTTCATTACAAAAAGGCTACAAAACATGATGTCAGCCTGACTCAGAGCTACAAACTCTAGGTGGGGAGATGGACTTCTGAGGGTTAAGTCTAGAATCTGGTCTCACAAGTGACTTGTGAGTTAATGTGCTTGCCTTCTGACACCTGTGTGTGGCCTCCGCATGCAGCCCTGCTAAATGAGAGTTGATTTATCTAGCACAAAGCGACAGAGGGACTGCAGAGCTCTCAAAATCTGGTCTATTTCTGTTCACACGTTACAGAAGAGTTACGAGATACCCACCCCACCTCTGATGGAAGCACAAAGCTTCCAACAGTTTCCTGCAAGGCCTGTCTGTGCTGTACTGACAGGTAGTGGAATATGAGGGGATGGCTGAAGATGACTTTTTCAGAATGTGTCTTGAACTCTTATGATTAAGAAAGAAATTGTGTGTTAGCACAGAGTAAAGAGATGAGCAGGAACGCAGGGATGGAGAAGGGTCTGACAAGTTCTGGAGGCAGGCTTTTCTGTCACAAAAACAGCAAATCCATGCCCCAGAATGCCCCCATCTGAAAAAAAAAAGGAAATGATGGAGTCTATATGGTACATGACAGACAAAAAATCCATTCAGTGACTCCAGCTTCTTTCTGTGTCAAGCTAGAGGACATTGAATTAAATCTGTGTACTAAAGCCACCAAAACAGGGGAAAGGTGCTCAACACCCGACAGTTAATCTGTGAAACTTCTTGCTCCAGTGCACTTGCAGTGACAAGTTCAAACAGAGACGCCTTAAATTAATAAGAGAAAAATCTTAGAAGGACTGTTGAACATAGATAAAGAGCCTCTAGCTCAGGAGCATCTCTGAACTCCAATTTCACAGCCCAGCTGTTTGGGGACGTCTGTCCCATGCTCCTTCTGCTCTGTCTTCTCTTGGCACCTGCTGCTGACCACTGCAAACCAGAAGGTTTCATGGCTGAACCTCTCATGACTCATTTCCAGCCTTATGAAACTTTTCTGACATCACAACCCTTGGACCAGGTTTGAAATTCTTCAGTCTCTGGAGGAAATCTGTCAGCACCCTAGGATCATGAATAATAGTACTTGCTGCCTAATTGCCGTGAATGGCCTGCCTGTTTTCCTGCCAAAAACCTGTCAAGGTGAATTACTATGTATGGGGAATATAATCTTGTCCTGGTTTTGTCTGGGATAGAGCAAGATGCTGTGAGATCTTTGAAACCAATCTAGTGTAGATGAACACAGCCAAATTAATCTCAAAGGATGGATATAGCTGAAGATTATTTTTATCAGAAAATAATAATATTTTATGCCATATCCTAAGGGAAAAAAAAAATCCAATTGCACAATCTTTATTTTCCAACCAACCTGGCCAAGTAATTTTCTTATCTATAACATAGCATTTACTAGCTTGATGGATTATGTTGTCTCAGTAAATACATTTTGAAATATATATAAAACATCTTACAATATCCAGGTTTTGATAAGATCCAGCATGTTGCTATGGAAATGCAGAAGTTCAGCTGAAAAATATTTGGGTTAATTTGTGGATGATTTTTTTTCCTCTGCCTTCATTCATGCTGCACTCGGGGAAGTTTGTATTTCTTACTTGAATGGGTCAGGCTTCGAGTGAAGCTTTATGAGTCCCTGATAATTCTGAATCAGCTTTCCTTTAAAAATCTTAGCCTTGTTAATACTTCATTCTCTGTGTAACACCTCATTTTCTGTATAGAAATTCTGTGCAGATCACATGGATGTTTCTGCACTTTCTCAGATTCAACATAATTCTTAGTCACACATTACTTGGGGACTGAAAAAAATCTTTCTCTATGTTTATTAACTTTTGCAGGGGAAAAAATTCCAAATGTTTCCAGATTTGAATCTTCACTAGGTTTAAAAAGAAATCCACCTTAAACCATATTTATTACCACTACTGTAAAAGTTGCCAACTTCAGAAATGAACAAAATAGTTTAACAAAATTTCAAAATGGTGTTGTATTCTCACCATTCTTCCTGCCTTCATGTTGCTTGGATTCCTGATGGTTCCCTTCCTTCCAGTTGAAGAGGAATCTTCTGTGAAGCCAGGAGCTTCACAGCACCTTGCAGCCCAAGCCAAAAACACAGGATTGCATTGTGGGAAGCATTATGAGGAAGGAAACCCTTCAGTGAGGCCACAAAAATGAAAAATAGAGATATAAAAAATAGCTGCCATATGGCATTACACTGTAAGGCTAACATGGCACTACATTTCCACTTGAGGAGAAACCAGAAATACTTTGGTCATCTCTACAGGAGCAAAACTTCCATCAGCCTTACCCTAAGGATGAATAATGGAACTAACTCAAACCAAACTCACAGGTTAGCAACAGCTGCATGTGGTTGTTGAAGCAAAAGCAGCCTTTGAGAAAAGACCTGTTTCCAGGCTGGCTATGAAACTCTGTGATTTAAAAAACAATTGTTTCCATGTTTGGAGGTTGGAAGTTTGAGGCACAGCACAGGTGTTATATCTGAGGGAGAGAAGCAGAAACTCATCAGCCTTGCTGTGAGGGTTTCTCTGAGCTGCACAG
>NC_031799.1:70607173-70611089 GCF_001522545.3 Parus major | reverse complement strand
ACCCAACAGCTCCTGTGCCCCGGTCTCCCATGGGAACCTCTCCTCCCAGCCCTCCCCAGGGGAGGGAGAGCAGGATGGGCACTGGGGAGCAAAGGCTCTGCCACTGGGAGGAGAGATCCTGCTCAGGGCCAGCTGAGGAACCTGGGTGTGCTCAGCTCCGTGGGACCCGGTGGGATGGAGCCCAGAGAGTGCTGGTTCACTCAAATTTGTTTCAAGTGGGTGTTTTACAATTTAGGGTTTTTTATGTTTGTTTGTTTGTTTTTTGTGCCACAAAAGTTACTCTAAAGTTAGCCAGGCTTCAGGTGAAGCAAAAGATGCCAACAGTAGTGAGCAACATCTTTGGAAAGAGATGTGGCTAAACTTCATATACATTTGCTGCATGAGGATTAATTCATTAATTCACCCCAAATCTCTCCTATGTTTGTGGAAAGGGAGTTGCTAAACCACTAGTTTTCACCTGGAAACCAAAATCTTTCAGGGAACGTGGTCAGGGTTTAGGCTTCACAGTCCATCTTGTTTGCTATGCGTGAGCAGAATTTGAAAGTTGCATTTAAAATTTAAAAAAAAAAACAAGAAAACCACAAACCATCAAGAACTTAGGGTCTTGCAAGTGGGGAATGGAAATGTTTTGAAGCATGGTGAAAAAAGAAAAATTTATTCTATCACTATAAGTGCTTATTTTTTTTAGTATTTCTAAATCATTTCTTAAATGAATGTATGGAATGGAGAGAGGGGATTTCAAAACTAATTTGAGAACTAGAAAAAATAAGAATAACGTAGATCCAGAAGGTACCAAGAAGTATTACAAGGAAATTACAGCTGTAGCCTGGAGTTCTAGCAAAAGTGTTCTTCCATAATTTAATTTGAATACAGTTATGCATTTTATCACTATATAGAGCTGCTGTGTTTAGTTAAGTCATTGTACCCACTCCAGTGGCAACTCACACACTAATTTTCTACTGCAAATTGGAGTAGGTCAAAAGTTTATGTTAATATATTCTGTTGTCTGAATTTGTTTTTAAGGAGAAGTATTGAACTTTTAGAACACTTTCAATTTTCACTTCATTTTACTAAACTTTGGCAAAGTAAAATCTATTATTTTCTGTTATCAGAATTTATCCTTATAAAGAGTATTTTCAATGGACAAATATCCCATATGACTGAGGAGAAACTTCAGCATTGCTACTTTCCTACTTTCCACAAGCTTTTAGAAATGGAATTAGATATAAATTGTCAGCTGAAAAGGAATGTTTATCTGCCTTTTATAACTATTCAATAATCTAGCTGATGGATATTTCAGTGTATTTTATATTCTGCTTTCATGTGTCTTCTGCAGTTCTATAGGTAAGACCCTATGCTCTCATGATTATCTCTGTACACACGATAAAAAAATCCTTTTTACTGGATTGCAGTTTTACAAAAATATTAGTCTTCATTCCTCCAAGATAATGAAAAAATTGATCATCTGAGTATGCAATAAGCCAGGTGTTTTGCAGGGTTCCCAAACTATTAAGTTTTCACCCACTCATGTTGTGGGTAAGCCTCATCAGTGAATGGAAAGTTTTAAAAGGTTAATAAGTTAAAGCCTTATTAGATGTTTAGATGAAATAAATTCTAGAAGAACCTTCCAGATTGGCATTTTGGGGGAAGAAGATCCTGCTCAATTTATTTTTAGTAGTTTTTTACTTCAGATCATTATCTCAAAATGAGGACTTCTGTTCATCTGCAAAAAACAAAACAAAACCCTGTAACTGAATGTACCATCAGGATTATGTAGCAGAAAAGAAATGCACGTATTTGGAAACCAAACTGAAAGCTACATTTGACCCAAATCGAGTAAGAGCTGAACTTAAAAGAAATACACACAAGAGGATAAACAGCCATTTTACAAACTTTTGTTATACTTCTAAGAGGTTCCAATTCAGAAATTCTGGAAGTAGAGGGCATCTGACAGGTTTTATTCCCACTGAGGTCAGAGGAAAGTGTTGCAATAACTTCAGTGAGCTTTTTAGTAATCTGTCTCCCAGAGCTTATCTCCCAGAGCATGATTACATAGCAAAAATCTATGAAAAAAGGAAAAGTGACTTTTGAAAGTACAGGCAAAGAAGCCAGAATTAACAATAATGCTTCTACTTGTGTTCCTCCATGCAGCTCCACATATTCCACCTTCATAATGATATGGGTTAATAACAGAAATACTTGTTGGTATTTATTATTGACCAGTTCATCTGTTCTGCCTTGAACCCAGCAAAATGAAACATCTATAAATCCTTTGTGAAATAGGAGTGAACTCTTTCAGCAAAACCAAGGATTTTGTGTTGATCCTCTCTGCACAAGACTGGTGTTTAGGAGGCCCTGATACATATTGATCAATTATACAGTAGGTTCTATAGAGGCATCAGTAGAGTCCTTGAAGCCAAAATAACTAGGATTTTAAAGAAAATAGAAACATTATTATTGTTATTATAGTTGGTGTAAACACCTGGCTCTGACAGGCAGACAGAGAAAAAAACATGATTATCCTGGATACAAATGTCAAGCAGCTGAGTGACTAAAACTGAGACAAGAAGAGGGGCAGCCAGGGGTCCGCACCTTTCACAAATGGGCATGCAGTGTGGGCAAAAACAATAATTTCACCGTGTACAAAAAGCCTTGAAGCCATCAGGAAAAACTACCTATAGGAACAGATTGCGTGAACGCAAATCTTTCACTTCAGTGCCTTTGAAATTTATTTTTTTCCCCCACCAAACACATTTCTTAATTAACCTTAATTCTTGTTACTTAAAACTGTTTGGATAGGAAGAAGGGTTGTTAAAGACCTTCTGAATAAATGCAACTTTAGACGGTTTGGCCAAGAAGTGTGGGTCAACCTTGTATGAATGGGAAGGCATGTCCAGGCTCCAGCTGCAGGCTAAGCTGGGAACAAAAATCCTCATTTAGCATCAGAAAGAATTTTCTCAATTTCAATTTCAAGAACTTGACCCTCTCTTAACTCACTTTAAGATAACAACAGACAATTCCTGCTCTGGGGGAGTGTATTTCCAGACTGAGGGTGGAAAACAGGACAAGGCAGGCAGGCATGGAATGTGTGTGTGCTCCAGAGGTGGCAGATGAACAGCTCTGATTTCTAGACTGACTCATAAAAGCAGAGCCACAAAGGAGGGAAAAAAAAAAAAAAGTGTTTTTCAGCAGTCTAATCAGAAAACAATGAGGATGCAAAAGAGTTGTTTTAGCACACTAAAAATTTATTTTACTTCTTTATTCAGGCTTCAGAAGAAATTAAAACACCCTCAGAATAGGAAAAGACATAGTTCATGATGAAAGAAATAATTGTCCAAAGGCCCAAAATAACCCCCTGAATCAACTTGGAATCACAACTTGGAAAGTAATTGTATGCATGGGGATGGATGATGTCTCCAAACAAATACAAAATTGCTGGTATATCTTATTTCTTATTGATGATAGAAAAGAAAGCTGAAATATGTAACAAAATTGAAAAATGTCTGTGGGAAAAAATTCTGAGAAGTTGCAGCAGCCCAGAGACCTCACAGTGTTACTGGGAAGGAAAGTAAGCAACCTTAGGATCTCGTCCAGGGAAGCAGCAGGATTCTGGGGACCAGCATCAAACACCAACGGAGACGGGCTCCCGTTCCTGAAACCATTTATTCAGCATGGGAACAAAGTCAGGTCTAGAACAGAGAGCCCTGAACAGAGGCAGAGCAGGGGTTTTTGAGGGACAGAACTCTGAAAGGTCCCCACCTTTGAGGGTGGAGTTCAGGGTCAGGGACCAGTAGAAGCACACTAAGGGAGAACCCCCCAGGGACTCAAACCCAATCAGAACACTTGGGCCGCCCTTCACAAGGGGTTTGGGGTGGGACAATGTAACTCTGTCTCCCCTGAGGCCGCTGCCACAGCT
>NC_031799.1:70604934-70606656 GCF_001522545.3 Parus major | reverse complement strand
AGCAGGTGAGGTTTAGATTGACGTAGAGGGCAGTCAGGGGTGGTGAGCACTGGGATATGACGCTCCAGTGCCCATTTTCCTTTGAATGGCGGCTTTAGGGTGTCTACAGGCTAGATCCAGAGTGGACTGGGGGCTGCTGGGGCTGGCTTTGGCCTCAGCGGGAGGATGGCCAGGGGCCGCTGAGGCCGGCGGTGGGGACAAAGTGACGTCAATTAAAGGGCCAGGAGACCTTCTGCTCCCATTAACAAGCCTTTATTAGATAGAACTGGGCCTAGAGGTGGGGGCTGGGGGTGCGCGCCGGCGCCGCTGCTTGCTCCCCGTGCTCGACGTCGGGGAGGAGGATCACGCAGGCCTGTCGTCATCCACTGTCAGCAGGACTGGAGCCTCTATCCTCGCCGGGATCGCCCGGAGGCTCTGTCTCAGGCTCGAAGGTCTAGGGGTGTCTTCCGTCTCAAGTCCTGCCCAGGTCATGGCAACCGGCTTGCCGGACTGGGATTGGCGTAGCCAGTCTCCCCAGGTCCCCGCTGCCTCCACAGTGTGGTCCTCCAGATGTTTCTTGAGAGTGGCTCGTTGTCCAGGGCTGTCTCTGCTCCCAGGTAGTAATAGGATTTTAATAAGCACCTGGGTGCAAGTCTTGATGGAAATGCGGAAGTTCATCCTGGGGAGCAGCGGCTAAATAACCCGACGGCTTGGGAGGGAGTAAGGGATGGGGATACAAATGCAAAGATCAAACAAGTACGAACTTGTTGACAGTGGGCCCTTTTAGGGCTTGCAACACCAAACAATAAAACAAATACCAACTTCTTAACAGCGAAGCCTTTTTGCACTTCAAACTCCAAAACGCCTTATGCAGGGACTTAAACAGGGATTGAAAGAAGAACATAGAATTTGAACATTGGGATTTTTATTTCTAACAGAAGGCTGGGGCTTGCGGGCTAGGAGCTGGGGCTATGGGGGCTGTGAGGTGCCAGGGCACGGCTCACAGTGGGAGCTGTGAGCAGAGGCGCTGCCAAGCTGTGTGCCAGGCTGCTGCTGGCTGTGACATCACAGAGGCCAGGTGCCGCTGGCACGTGTGTCCAGGGCCAGCAGCGGGCAGGTGGAGTCTGTCAGGCGGTGAGTGCACACGCAGGGGGAACCCTGGGCTGGATGGGGGCTGGCAAAGCTGGGCTGGGGCTTTCAAGGCAGCGTGAGAAGTGGGATGGTCAGGGCTGCCAGTCCAGGTGACCCCAGGTCCCTGCTGGCTGAGTCCCCTTTCTGCCAGCAGGCCATGTCTCCAACACTTGCTCTTGTCCTGGCCCTTTTAGCCACCCCCACTGTGCTGAAAGGAAATTTAGAATTTGACACGGATGAAGTAAAAGAGATGCAGGAGTGAGAGGAATATGTGCATCAGGAGATGACTCAGCTCCTGGAGGAGACTGAGGGGACCAGTGGCCCCATGGAAATGCTGCTGTCTTCTGTCTGGCAACATCAGTGTCTGCTTTAGGCTACTGCAGCAGTGCTGCTTCTGGTTCTGCTGGCTATGGGCTGCTGGCTGGTGAGAAGAAAGTGTGGCTGTGGCAGCTGCAGGGAGCTGAAGGGTTTCAAGAAATACGTGATGGTTGCGAGCAAGGAGCCCAGCGGAGAGGAGGTCAGTGATGACGAAGTTCAGGTCAAGGGTGCAGAGAGTGGTGGCAGCCCTTTGGCTGTGCCTGCCCCATCCAGGATGGGCACATCCAGGATAAG
>NC_031799.1:70587990-70604709 GCF_001522545.3 Parus major | reverse complement strand
CCAAGGCAGAGCTGGGAAGGTGAACAGGACTTCAAATACGTCTGTAAGTTTTTGGTTAGAAAAAAAATGCATCCATAGGAGGTTTTCCTACACCGTTATTTATTCTTTTAAAATAAATAAAATGTGATCCTTTGACTAATATTGTGTCTACATTCAAGTCACTTGTGATAAGAACAGAAAGACAAAGCATTGTTATAAGAAGGCACAAAGGTTAGTAAATTGTTAATGCAATAAATTTGGACGGCAACTAAAAATTTGGTCGGTATCCCACAGCTCCATCTCATCTGGAGACAGGTTCCTGTGAGAGATGAAATGTCATTTTGCTGCAGCCCGAAAAGCTTCTGGGTTTTGAGTAAGAAGATCCTTAATTGTGTTTCCTATTTGTTTATATCTATGGTTTCGAGTTGTTTCGTTTAATCTTTTTTTTGCCTGATGTGAGAGGAAATGGATTGGATTTAGAAGAAAAAGGATCATTTGCGCAGGAAAGAATGACAATGGCACTGCTGGTCCCTTTGAAAGGGCGGGCCCTGGTGGTGGGGTCGGCTTTAATGAGATGGTCGAATCTCACAGGAAGACAGCCCGGCTCTCCCCAAGAGGGATATTTCAGTCTTATCACAATTAAAGAATGATGTTCAAAATTCTCCCTTCAAACACCAAAGTAGTAAGAGCAAAATACCTTGAAAAATTTCATTAACCTTTATCATTAATGAAAAGTTTTCCACATTTCCCTTATAAGAAATGCTTGTCCATAGAGCTCCATGGAGATTAGAATTTGTGAATGTATCTCTTACTGGTTGATAATTACGAGAATTTTAAATGAAGATGAGTGTCCCACTAGAGCACCACAACGGGCTAGTCAAGTTTTGGATCAGTTTTTAGGCCCAAATATCTACACGTAGGAAGAAATGCAATTTGGGAACTTTCTTTAGTTCAGAGGAAAAATCAATGATATGAATTGCAGGAATGACAATTTAGGAAAGATAAAATCCAACCAACCTTCAAGGGGGAGATACCCAAGGAAACAGAAATTCCCAATACTGGGACCTAGCTAGGATGAGAATACACTTGAGGGGACGAATATTATGTCAGCCTCTAGAAGGTTTGTGATTAAGGGAATTCTGCACGAAGGGACAGAATTTTGAAAAGGCCTCACAGAATTAACAGCAAGGGGATGAGCCAACCAGTGCCTGGTTACAGAGGCTCAGATGGAATATGTAGCATTTCTCAGGAACCGGAGTTCTTGAAAGTGATGCAGGTTGAGAATCATTAAGAGGAGGTTTTGTCATGAAAGCCAGACATAAAGAAGAAATTAGAAAAAATAGAGGACTGGAGTGGTAAAGAGTTGAGTGAATTATTCAGGGAAGCTCAGCAGGTTTATGTTGGGAGAGATGATGAAAAACAGAAAAGTAGAACTAAGTTAGTGGTGGCCACTGTAGATGAAGTAATAAAGCAGCGACCAGGAAATGGGGTTGGGAGAGGAAGAGGACTAGCACAGAGAAGCCTTCAGCCTCATGTTAGGAGAGCCCAGGGACAAGGATGAGGGATGACCACTCAGCAGACAGGTCCCAGCAAGTGCTTCTACTGTGGAACACTGTGAGACACTTCAGAAGAGAATGCCCAACATTGCAGGGGGAGGTTAAAACCTTCCAGATGCTGCACTGGTCTTGTTGCTTTCCCCAGGTTTTCAAGGGGGGTCTCCTCCAATTAATTTCATGTTTAGCAGAGGCAGTGAGGCTGCTTGTAAAACTTTGGCTGAGTGCTGCAGCCTGTGAATAAGGGAGTGCTTTAGCCACTTGAGCTGGGTTTCTTGTAGGGTTTTTAGCAGGCTTCTTCTTCTCTACCCAGAGCAATGAATGAACCTTACCAGCATCGCTGACAATGTTTTCTGTGTTTGCTCCAGTGATTCTAATGCTCTGCCATCCACCCAGCTTCTCACCATGAGCCCACATTGGTGTGGACTGGATCTTTTTTTCACCAGAGCTGGCAATGTTTTGCTGTTCCTTTGCTTTTGTTTACAAGGCAAGGAGTAGTTATAAACTTCCTTTACAATGATAAATGTCATGGATTTATAGCATTTTTCTCTTCAGCTTGGACTAACCTAATAAATTTAGCAAGTTCTGATTGTTCTCAGCTTGCTTTTCTCCACCATGGTTTTCCCTCTCAACCTTTTGCAATCCTGTTGTGTTGCCTGTGTAGTTCAACAAGAAACTTCCCTTAATGAGGGGATGCCCAATGCCAGAGATTGCCCAGCAGTCCAGTGCAGCATTCCTGCCTGGAGCAGAGCTGGTGCATGGAGTGCTGATACCTCTTCTGGCTGTGAAAACTTCACTGAGAAGTTGTGTGTGCAGAGCCAGAATTGTTTTTTCAATGTTTACATTCCTTTTCATGTTCTGAAAATGAAATTCATCCACTCACTAGCCTCTCTAAGAAACAATTCCTGCAACACTGGTGACTCATAATTAGTATTAACTCAATGACTAATATTAGGTTAATTGCAAACACAACTTGGCAATGATAGTGAACCTCCTCTTTGTTTTCCTACATTTTAAATTAAGGAAATTTCAGGACCCCAAATTGTGCTCCAGTAAAGGCTCATTTTTTTTCAATGTATTTGATAAAAAATTCAGATCTCAGCAGTGTCTTTTCACTTAAATTTTGCATTAATGTAATGTCTTCTACCATGTCCGAGAAGCATTTGTTGTGACTGATGTTTCTTGTGTCTGTTACGAATGCCAAGAAAATGCAGTATTTAGTGTTCTGACACAGCTCTCTCTATTCATGATGTGGGACAGCACGAGTGCTGATGAGCAGGAGTTCCTGCTGATGGAGGGGGACAGAGATGAGGATGCAGCAGGCACAGTGCCAAGCTGAGAGAGGGGTGATCTCTGACAGTGGCACTGAAGGTGAAGAGTTTCCAGGCAGGACAGAAAACGGCTCTTTGTTTTATCTCTTCTTTCAGTGCTGCTAAGAACTAAAATTTCTAAATAATAACAAAAATTAACTATAAATAAAAATAAAAACTAAGAATTAGCCTGGAGGAAGCTGGGAACACAGGAGCATGGAGCCCTTTCTAGGGCTGTGTTGGCTGAGGGGGCAGAGGGAGCCCAGCAGGGATCAGGCACAAAGCAGCAGTGAACTGAGCCCCTGTGGTGGCAGCAAGCAGCTCTGGGCTCTGGTCACTGCTCGTGGCATTTTCTGCTGGACCATCTCTCAGAGGTCTTGTGTTGTGCTCTGTGTTTGTAAGCACCTGCCCTCTTGGTGTGGGTTGTCTTCTGCACCTTGGTTTCTCCAACTTTTCCCAGCCTGTCAGCAGCAGCCCCTGTGCAGAACCGGCTAGAAAACATGAGCACCAAGTGACAGAATGAGAGGACACAGTCTTAAGCTGTTTTTCTTAAGGGAAATAAGTTAGATATTAGAAAAAAAGTTTTTTACAGAAAGGGTAATAAAGTTCTAAAATGATCTGCCCAGGGAGGTGGTGGTGTCACCATCTCTGGAAGTGTTTAAAAATAGGCTGCATATAGTATTCTGTTCTGTGGTTTAATTGAGGTGTTAGGGCATGGGTTGGACTCTGTGATCTTGAAGGTCTCCTCCAGCCTAGTGATTCTGTGTGATATAAAACAAAGTACTTAATTATTTTAATATAAAGTGTTATATAAATATATCATATATTGTTTATTATGTCACATATAATATATGATAGAAAAATTAAATATACAAAACATATATTGTAATGCATATTTTAATTCAAGAAGAAGCCTAACCCATCTTCCAAACCTGACTCTTATATTTTATCTGTTGTATACAATTATCTATATATTTTGTTGAATATACATATTATATAAAATTGTTATAAATTTACTTAATATATGTAAGCCATTTATTATATTGTTATTACATAATAATATAAAAAAGCTCAGATTTCCCCAGAGAGAGGTTTAGAGATGAACATGTTAACTGCAATTTGGGGGCTGAAAGATTTGGTCTAGTGCAGCCTCATGTTTGTCAAGAGATGTTGGCTCCAAAACCATCTCTGCAGAAGAGGAGTGACAAATATGAATGAACCCCAGAACTTTGCCAAAAAAACTGGGACCTCAGAAGGAATCAAACCAAGCAGCCATCAAGCCCAGCCTTTTATTGGTGGTACCACTAGATGGTATCCATTCTCTAGCTTTTCCCATTTTTTTGTTCTAATTTCTTTTTCCTTTTTTTTTTCCTGTCAGATGCTTTGTCAACCTCCACTTGCACAAAAATGTTTAAACTGAGTAAACCTAAACAGGTACTTTGGGAGTGCGAGCAAGTCAAAAATTTATTATTTTTTAGTAGTAATTTTTTTTTTGTTTGTTTTTGTTAGACTTCTTCCTCATGACAATTCCCACAAGAGGAGTTAGATGAGCACATCCACTACCTCTATTTCACCTTCTTGGAGCAGAGATCACCAGCCAGGAAGAGAAATGATGTCTTTTTAGTCAGCAAATTGAGTGTTTGAAGAGTTATCACTCAGCTGGGATCATACTCCCTAGTTTGTGCTTTTTTGGCTGATGGGGAACAGGTGGAATCTGTTTATTTTTACATTCTTTAAGGGGAGATGCTGTTTGAAATTAACTGCAAATTGCATTAATGCTTTCAGCTTCTTGGGCTTTAACGATTTCAATTGGAAAGCAGCTCTTTAAAGTGCCTCACCACACAAGCAGCACAAGGAAAACCTCTGTGTTTCTCAGAGATTACAGAACTCTGTTTCCATTCCCAGAGTGTTTCTGCAGAACACTTGCCCACAAAATCAGAGTGCACATTTTCTGCACAATGCTCACCCAAGCTTCAGTAACTCTTTTATCCTCTTGTAGCTGTATTTGTGATCTTTTTTTTCCCCATGCCTAGGAGTGATGGAGGAGTGATTTTTAACCTGCGCTTTGCTTTTCCTTCTTTAATGTGAAACCCTGCAATAGGACAATAATTAGCTTAAGAAATATATGTTACTCATAACAGATACAGTGGAAGGAGTTAATCTTCTGGGTATTCTGTCAATAAAATACAGGTTTATTACATCTTCACTGCATTTTCTACTCTGTCACTCTCATCTGAGCTTTAGCAAGGAAAAAGAGAAAGTAACTTTGGTAGAAAGCAATTGGTGCAGCACTGCTACAGCCCCCAAACCTGAGGACTGTACAGTCAACCACACTTCAATCTGCTTCATTTTTTTTGGTTTTCTTTCAAATACAGCTGCTCAGTAGAAGCACTTTTTAAATTCCTGTGAGTCAGTGCCACAGTCTACACAGTATTTCTCTTGATTTCACTTGCTTACCCAACTGATTATTCCTTCCTGAATAATCGGCTTTTCCCAATGGATCCATAAAACAATTTAATAACAAAATTTATGAAGCAAAGATTGCTTCCGGTCTTCTAGCATAACCAGGCGTATGGGAGGTGTGAAAACATGCACAGATTTTGTTTTTACCTCTTGCTGATGGGAGAGAAAATGGGTATTAAAACCATTCTGAAGCCCACAGCTGGTCTCAGCCCAGATGTTGAGACTGGTGGCTTCACATGACTCAACACCTTGGGTACAGAGAGACAAGCTCTAACCCAGTTGTTCGAAACAGAACTGGTTTAATAATACAAAAATAACAATCACAATGCCATATGGAGCAACAGGAACAAACTGGGAGAGAAAGAGGGTCCAAGGAGGACTGATGTGAGCCAAAGCAGAGGCAGAAATCAATCCCCGGGTCTAGGGTCTGGTAGGAGTTTAAGTAAACTTGGATCAAGGGAGGAGTTGGGGAGGAGTTTAGGGAAAAGGTCCAATAGGGAAAGGCAGTTCCAGGAATATTAGAATTTTTATGGCAAACATAGCCGCTCATAATGTAGAGAACAAAGGACTTTCTAGCTAAATTAACATACTTAAAACATGAAGAATTATGGGGGCAAAACTTGTTTTCTCTTACTTCGAAAAGTGCTCCCATAGCCTTAGGCCATCGTCATTCACTTTTTTATTGAGCTCAACCCCGACACCATTCATTTGCTGTATCAAAAAGTAGGTGTCAGTTAAAATGAAATTTTGCAGAAAAGGTTTTTCATGTTTCATGAAGACTGCTATAAACTATCAGAAATACAGTTTTTTCTGTGAGGTGTCCACGACACGTGCATCCATTATTAATCAGCTGAAATCATCCCTTGGAATCTCTTTGCAGGACATATGTACCTCATCTTATCCTGGCACCTACAGGAGGGAAAAATAAGTAAAAATTAAACAGAAACAAATTCTAAGGAGTTCTAACAACATCTTGATTTCTCTGTGCTAGCATGCCTCACCTGATTTTCCACTGTCTAATAAAATGTAGGCTGCACCTAGACCTTTTCCTGCAGCTGTATTACATATGAAAAATTTTCTTGGACTTTTGGTTTGTTTTTTCCCAGACACTTAAGAAGTGTGGCTACTTACTTCTGGAGGTAATATTTGTCACACTTGATTGCTCCCTCCAGCTTCATAAAATTTTAAGTACTCTGCATCTATAAGAATTTCTTCTCTTGTCCAGTTGACTTGAAATTGGCTGGTACATCCTTAAAGGATGTAAACTGACACACAACAAGACAGGCAGACACATGCAGCACATTGCAGTTTCTGCACTGGCTTCAGGATGAAATGCTGAGGTTAGGCAGCAATTAAAGAGAAAGTTACAAGTAAACCCCATATTTTTTTTTTTAAATTTTGAGGTTAACTAAAACCCCAGCAGAACAGAGAACTGCATGACTATGGTGACTTGGAGCTGGCTGCTGGGCAGGTGTAAACATTTCCTTGGCATATGGGGCCAGGCTTTGGTGGATATGCAGCCCAGATGATGCAGAGTCGGATCTAATAAACTGCAGTTGATTCAAGGCAAGGAACAGTCCTGCCAAAAATGTTTTTTCTTACAGGAAGAGAGAAACAAGAAGGAAGTTAGAAATTCCTTTTCTCCTGGATTGGACAGCTATGCCTACGTCTTTGTGTTAAACCACATCTGGTCTCCTTCTGTTTCTCTAAACTCTGATTACCAACATACCTCAGCGTCTACAAAAATCATATTTGTGTGGACAGGTGAGGATTTTAAGCTCTGAATTCAATGCAAGGCACTTCAGAATCTAACTAAGCAACTTCTATGGAAATTACAGGATTTATGAAAAGGTGATATACAAGATTCTGCAATTTGGGATTAATTTTAGAGACCATTAAAAAAAAAATTAGACAACTCTTCATTACTTAAAGTGGGATTTGGGGTAAGCTGTACCTCAGAGTAACCAAGTTATTCCCTTCATTTGTAGGATCTAAATTCATTCATTTGACATTAATGTGACCTGTGGATTGCAAGCTTCCATGCAGTAAATTTGCATCAAACCCAGCAGAAAGAGCAAAAATTACAGTATCTGTTACTGTTCAGAATCTTCTCTCAGTTTTTCTTCCACCAGTAAACTCTGGCTAAAGAAAATGGAATTATACACAAGGAAAAGGAATTATGTAATTAATTGCTGATTCTTTTGTCCACATTTGCTTTGTGTGAAAGTTTCTGACCTGCTCCAGAATTATTGGTTCCAGTACATTATATAGATTTCTGAAAGTTTTTGTTCAAAGCCAAAAAATCAAAGTGCCCAGAGGAAGTCCTTGACCACCTATTACTTGTATTTCTTGAGGATAAATGATACTGCTGGGTGATCCAGGGTTTCCAACATGGAAACAATTTGTATGTTGGGCTTCATAAGGGAGCTGAGTGCATGCCAGAAACAAATAATCTGTACTTATCTGATGTGTTACTCCTCCAATGGATAACCTGACACAGCCCCAAGAAAATTAATAACATGGACCACACAGGCTTTAAAAAGTCAGTGTGTACTTGTGGAGGGTTTAAAACTGCCTAAAATCATCAGTGCACCTACCCATTTCCTACTCTGAGGTAGGAGTTAGGAGGAAGGCAAAACAGGCTCAAAACTTAAAAGGTATAAAGAAAACTTTATTAACAGAACTAAAAGAATAGTAAGAATCAGAATAAACCCTTCAGAACTCTTCTCCCTTGCCCACAACTTCTCCTTTCTCACTGACAATGTAGAGAAAAAACCTGGGATTTGCAATCAGTTATCACCTCTATTGTAGTTGTTCACCAGTCCTTGTTGGGAGAGGAGATTCTCTTACCATTCCAGGGAGACTTCTCCACAAGAAACAGTTCTCTTGTGGCTTCAGTGTACCAGCAAATCTGCCATCTGGGAAAAGAAATCTGTTTGCAGTGTGAAAGTCCCTCCCATGCCATGCAGCTTTCCCAAAGCTGCTTTCATAGACCAGACCAATTTATGGGGTACTATTTTAAGGATGAGCTGTTCCAGCATAAAAACCCAAAAAGTTCTCTTCTTTTATCTCTGGAAACAGAGGCCTTTATTTATTTATTTATTTTTATATTATTTATTTATTCTTCTCTCCCTCTGGCAAAGTTTCTCATCTCTCTCTGTTCAAGCTTCTCACTGGATTACAGCTTTTCAGCATCCACATGCTCCAGCATGAGGGCCCTTTTCTCATGGGCTGCAGGTGAATGCTGCATCCCCCCCCATGCTCTTCATGAATTACAGGGGAAAAAACAAAGTCTGATATATCAAAAATATATCTTCACCATAGCCTTACAAAGAGAATTTCAGACCAAGACCAAGGCATCTCCTCAATCCCCTCCTAACTAGAATTTGACTACTGACCTCAGCATCACGTGTTGTTTTCCTTATATGTGTCTTCACCCTTTCCTTTCTTCTGGTTCGGGAGAGAACTGGTGTTCTCTCAAACTGGTGTTTCTTCATTTGTTCTCAACCTTTATCGACTGAAACAGTTTTTGTAGAGTTCTGCAGCACTGAAAGGTTGATCTCCTCTAGGCTGTGCATCAGGATCGCTCACCATGCCTCTCGCTGCTGGTCACGTAGTCTCTGCTGACACTGTGCTGGCTGCCAGCTCTACTCAGAGAAGAAAACTTCGTGCAGAGAAGAAAACAAAGAAGGAATGGAAAGCTGCTGCTGTTGTTTTTGTCCTTCTCTCCGCAGCATGGATGGCTAAAAGTGGCTAAACAAGCATGCTGAGGCTAAACATTCCGAGGCAGCCACGGCCGCGCGCCATTGCCTCCCTCATGCCGATTTTGCAGCCCTGCACTTGCTGCTCCGGATCAGGCTCCCAGCCCCTGGCTGCTCCTGGCCTTGGACCACTCCTAGCACTGATAAAGCCTCTGGCACAGCTCAGAGGTGCTGCTGGAAAAAGGACCAGTGGGCTCTGCTGGGAAGGGGCCTGGCCCCACTGGGAAGGGGCCCCAGCTGGGATGGGGCTCGGTGGGCTCCCTGGTGAGGGGCTCGGCAGCTCTCTCACCACCCCTTAGGGATAGAAAATCTCAGCTGGGTGGCATGGGGCCAGCCCAGCCACACAGGCCATGTGGGGCCATTCTAACAGGTGCCCAGTTACATCTTTAAAAGTTAGAAGCCAAGAGAGAGATTTCCCAGCTTGCCTGTCTTTAAAATGTCAATCTCTCAGAGGAAGATCTAGGTTTTTAAATGGTTTCATAGGTAGTCAATTCTCAGAGCTAGCCAGCTCTTGGTATTTGCTTGGTACAGAGGAGCTCTTAGCAGCTTCTCAGTAAAATCATTTCCATGAATGGCTCCTTTCCTTCTCACCAAATGTCAATTAATGCTAAACTGGTCCTGCCTCTGAACAAAAGTGGGATATCTCACCTCAGTATGTCTTAGCCCTGTACCAAAATGTTTTACCTTGGCCATATTTGCCCTAAACATCTTGGGGTTGTCACCTGTGGGTCTCACTGAGAATATTCTCTCAGTGCTCACTTAGGTGTTCATTATTGGTGGAAAGGAATGTCTAATCTGACCACAGCCAGGATTAGAGGCCAAACAGCCTGGAAAAGGTACAGTTTGAAAAGCTGCTTATGCCAGAACAATATCAATTCCAAACTCCAGGGGTGGTGTATGACACAGCCTACATGAAAACCTGGACAAGATCTGATATGTGTAATCCAATACAAAAGATGGAAAGGTGACTTGGACAAAAAGGAGTTTTGTGAAAGAGGACATAAGTTCTATTCCTGTTCTACTTTATTCAGAAATTGGTCAAGGTCTGATTTTATCTGACTTCTGTGCTGCTGCTACAAGCCATACAACTGTATGTAAATCAGGTCTGCATTTTGTTCACACCCATTTTTATACCTATTTACTCAAGTTTTCCTGAAACTTCAGCATCTTGTTTTAGGCACTTTTGGTACCATTAGATTTCATTTTTTTGTCAGGAAACATAAAGCTCACTGGAATGCTTCATGAAGCCTGATGATCTAAGTGGTAATGTAATATATTGGTACCAAAAAGAACTTAGATTTAGTGTTTGATATGCCCTGGGCCATGGTGGCCTGCCTTGAACATGTGAGATAATCCCCCTTTCTCATAATTCTCCTTGCATTTTCAAGTTTAGGTGTTTATGAACTTTGCAAATATGGTCTTATTAGCAGCTGTGACAGTTTAAAATAGAAAAAGAACCCAACAGAAACCCATAACAGAGCAAGTCCACAATGTCTGCAAAAGGGGTGGTATCTTTCACTTGCCAGCTTCCATCACTGGAAGGAAAAAAATGAATTTTCAGGCACAGAAATCTTTCACCTCCCATATGTAAGCAATTTAAATGATACCATTTGCCAGCACTGAAGAGATCTAGATATGAAGTCTCACACAAAATCCCTCTTGAATACTTTTCCTGAATACCATAAAATGGTTGGAAAAATAGTTTTATTTGGAAATAGTGGACTTGACAGGAAGGACCAGACCCTGAATAGGCCTTACCCTAACCCTTAACTTTTATTACCAATAACTGGGTCCAGTATATTTACTCAGAGCTGTTTCATCAGGCCTTCCTGCGCTGCTGGATGAACATAGATGTGTTTACATAACACTCTTCCAGTCTCTCCAAGGGAATATTCCAAATTAACTGCATAGACTTGTCCTAACAGAGTCCTTTAAAAACTCCAGGAAAGGTTTCCTGAAGAGGCACCACAAAGTATTTTAGCTAGGCAGATTTTCATTCTGAGTTAGAGGTGTTTTTTTGGTTTTTTTTTTTTTTTTGCAAAGTTTTTAATTTTCAGACTCTTGGCCTTGTTGAAATAACATCTTTAAATGCCATATTTATAAGCTTGACTTTCATGGAGACAACAGAACTTCTCTGTGGATTGAACTTTCCATTTGAAGAACCACCACACTAGAAGAGAAGCCTAGAAACTGAAGTAAACATCTTTAATCATTGTTAAAATGCAAGAACAGAGGTGATAGAAGTTCTGTGGGCTGTGTGCTGATTCTTTGTGCATAGAAGGGAGGAGACAGCAAAAAGGAAACCAAAAGTCACCTTTTATTTTTTTTGGGTCGTATCTGCTGTATCACTTCCTGAGTATTTTGTGAGTATCCAGCTCAGCCCAAAGAGCTGAAGTGTCTCAGTAGCATAACGTCATGTAATTTTGAAATTTCTCCCTGTGGAGAGCTCATCCTTAATTTTCCCTAATGGGATTTGCCCTGCAGCAAGAGGTGGGCTTGTTTTGAAGGGATGAATTTCCTTCATTGCAACCCAAGAAGAACCTGAATTCATTTATTTATGCTTTCCCTGCTAGATTTCATGAAGCCACTTGTAGTACTCTCTAAATGCAATTCTGCATTTCTACACTTGTGGGTGAATTTCTACACTTGTGTCCCATTAAGATGAGTCATCACCACCAGGGATAAATGAAGCTCTGGGGGAGCACCATGGTTTTCTGCCCACTTTGTTATAACATATGATGGTGTCTCACTGAACAGCTGGGCTGATCAGGATGGTCTGTGCAGAACCTGAGCAAAAGAGCTCAAAATGCTCGGTTCTTGGATCTGTGTCCATAAAAGGGTGACTCACAACCAACTATTTTATCTCATTTTTTGCTGTCACACCAGGTACTTATTTTCATCTGGCATCACTCCTGACTGTCATTGCAGCAATTGTGCAGCAATTGTGGCAGACTTCTGCTTCAAATTTAAGTCTGGTCAGGCCATGTCCCACCCTCCCTGGAATTCCTATGCCCTTAAAACTCTTAATAAAACTCTCTGCTACTAAATTCCTTCTTGGCTTTCTCTCCAACCCTGCTTTCTTCCTCATAACTTAAGGGCTCTCTGCTTTTCTTCAAAATCTATGGGCAACCATCAAAGAGAAAACTCCTATATACAAAACTCAAACAATTCTTGCTGGAGAATTTCAGTGCTTAAGTTCTTATTTGCTTCAGGAGTTCTTCCTTTCTTTGTTCTCCTTTCAAACACTGACCCCTCACCAGCAGGAGTGAAGGTTCTTGTTCTTATCTTCGTGCTGCACTACTCCCTCTCTCAGCTCTGGGTGCTTCAAACAGCTCAGTTATGTCCCATCTTCCAAGCATTGCCACAAGAACAAACAGCCCCAGGGCCAAAAAGGCCAAGGTGAGGTTCGTACTCTGCTTCCCAGCCCTGGAAAGGCTTTTGATATCGATATTGCTGTAACTCTTTCAAAAGAAGGGGTGGAATTGGGAGTGGCTGCAGATCTCAGCCTGAACCCAGCCCTCTGTTACAGAGCTAGAAGATGATAACCTTGAGATTTTGGCTATTTCTTCTGTCTTCCCTTCCTATTCAGAGATGTCTGTTCTAGGAATGTAGCTAGCCCTGGTGGCAGCCAGGAGGGCAGCATTTTCATGTCTTTCTCCAGCCAAGCTAACCTGCTTCAAAACTCCCTGCCTGGATGTCTGCTTCACATGTACACCCTAAATGTCCTCAGGACATGCTGAGCACTTACCACTGCTACATAAAATAAAGTTTTTTTCACTGAGAGCAATGAAGAAAGAACATTTTCCACATGGTTTTTTCTTCCTCACCAGAAGGACCTCTGCCATCTTCCCAGTGTGCACCCTTTCCTTTGTATCTGCAATGCAAAATGAAGCCAGAATATATTGTCAGCTGCTCTTCAGTAAGGACAGCTTGTTTTTTGTTGAATGGGGTTGGCAGTTTTTTATTATTGTTTGTTTGGGATTTTTTTTGTTTGTTTGATATATATTTTTTTTTATTATTTTTTTTCTTTACATGAAACACACATTCCTCTTTTACCAAAACCAGTTAACCATTAAGCACTGATAAAAACTTCCAAGATATGCTTCCATTCTTTTTCTTTTTTTTTTTTTTCACCACAGGTATGAGATCCTCCAGAGACTCAGAGCATTCTTTCATGGAAAACATGGATATGGGAACTAAGGCCAGCTCCAGGGCCTAGTGGAGATGAGAAATCACACATCTGCATATCTTAGTGGAATCCTAAACTTTTCAGTTTTGCATGTGGGTAGATAGAACCTGGCCCTCCCACAGATTTTTTTCAGCTTGTCTCTAGCAGAATGCAAATACTTTTTGCCAGAAAAATAGGTGAAAATGTGAAATGAAAGACATGGAGTGAAGGACTTCTCTGAAGAATCCAGACAACACAGGAGCTTGTGTGTGCTTTTATCCACTTTCTTTGCCACCTGAGGCAGCACTCAGAGTGTCTTGCAGAAGCTGCTCTGGTGCCATACTGCTTTTCCTGATGTTTTCTCTTTTAATTTAGGGTTATTTTTTTCATTTTATGTTGGGTTGGTGTCATGAGTAGAAGTATGGGGGAAAAAGAGGCAATATAAGTGTGTCAGGAGTAAGTGTGGTAAGAATTTATTGGCCTTGAACCATCCATGCACTCCTGTTGATGTTGGGATATATGGAGGCAGTCAGCTCTAAGACACAGCTGGTGGTGCTCTGGCTCCTGAGGGAAATGAAGAGAATTAATATGGAGCTACACATCATTTTCCTACTGTTGGCATTCCTAAAGCCACGAGGGTGAATTCAGGCTCCTCTGCAGTCTAGAGGCATTGCTTCAAGCTCACAAGAGAGCCCTGGTGTTTACTTCATATCCAGAAGGGCAGCTCCCAGCACAAAATGCTCTATTTCACTCCCAAAATTCACAACATTCAGGGTCTAACACTGAGCATTGGTGGAACCTAGATCAACAGGTTGGGACTGTGCAGCATAGGAAGGTAGAGGACAGCAAAATTCCAGTTCTGCTCAGAAGGAAAGGCACAGTTCTGTCAAAGGAAGAGAGGTCAGGCTTTGTTTCCTAGTAGCACACAAAACAGAGAGGTGTGGGACCAGAGTTACTCTGAAGAGCAGTCTGTCAAATCTCCACACTGGATCAAATTATTTTCCAAAAAGAGGATTTTAACTAATTTTCAAAGCAATCTAACATGTTGCACTCATTTCCAGATCCCTCACTTCCAAATAAATCAATGACTGACTGAGATGCTACATCCTGACCCCAGCACAGAAAAGGAGCAAGAAAAGCAAGGTTTGTTCTTTCTTCTGATATCCAAAGCAGGCTGCTTATATCCCACCAACTACAGCTCAGCTTAGAAAGCTCTGGAAAACTCAGTCTTGCACAAAACACAAAACAGAGCCTCAAGTGTTATTTCTTACAATGGTAAAATTCAGTTTCTAGGCTTTTTTTTTTTCCCTTTTCTTTTTGGATTTGTTTATTTTCATAGCATTCCATGGTTTCAGAAATAGTCATAAATTGTCATGCCCCAAAACCATGCCTGTGGCTGATTCCAGCCACAGAACATGAAAGCCCACTTCTCCAAGTGCTGTGATTTCTCAGGAATGCTGCTCTTGTACTGGTCAATGATGGCTGAAGGGGGGGAAAAAAAAAATAAAAAGAAAGGCAAATTATAACCCAGAAGGATGCAAGCCTGGAAAAGCTTTCATTCTTTCAAGCAAACAAATTATTTCCTTCCAAGATGTTGACTTGTGTTGATTGCAACAGCCACCCAGACCATCCTCACATATTTTTTGAACAAATTATACTTGGTAATGATGAAGAAGTCGTAATAAAAAAAATAAAATTGAAAAATTTAAAATTTACTCCCCTGGGATAATGCTAATTATTTCTGCTCATATGGATATGGACAAATTACACTTAATGTTAAAAATACTGTTTGGATAAAAGACATGGTTATAGCTAAAAAAGCATAATGTAGCAGGAAGGAAACATGAGTGCATTGGCTTGTGTGAGAACATCATCTATCACAGGACTCACAGCTTAGCCAAGATATTTGTGCCAACTATTCTGCTGCTTTATAATTAACAAAGGAAGAAATAGATTGAGGGTTTGGCTCAGAGTTGTTATCTTTCATATGTTAACAATTTCAGGGATTCTTTACTTTTTTTTTTTTTTCTTCTGCTCTTTAGGGAATGAAGAGGGAAGGGGTGCTAGAGCACAGAGAAGAAAGTGATGCTTTCTGGACCAGCTCAGACCCCTGGAATCCATCCCAACAATATGAGTTTGCATCAGTGGGTGACTTTTTTAAAAAGCACAGCCTTGACAGAATTTGGCAGGAGCAAAATGCATTCAGCAGAGAACTTCTGGAGCGTGTTGCCATTCCAACCTTGATGCCTGAGCCCCATCACAGTGAAATGCCAAATAATGGCAAGGTGTTCATGGCCACTAGGATTGGCTTATGGCATTTGGGGGCATCGTGGGCAAGAGCCCAACTTTGCACCCTCATGGTCACTGAAGGAATTTCACATAAATTACGATTTTTAAAATTTTTTTATTTTGTGAACACTAAAGAAAAGTGCATCTAAGTCCTTAGGGCCCAAGAAAGTGCTCAGAGCATACTTGTCTTTCAGCACAAGTCACTTAAATTATTTTAAAATGACCATGTGATAATAATGATTTAATGAGAAGGAGACTGTATTTTCTGTTTTTACAGACCAGAAATTTCAGGTCTGTATGCAAGGTAAAATTTTCATTTCAAGTTTGTTAGGAAAGTTGATCTAGGAAATACAGATCCCTGCATCAAATGAGTGTCCAGCTTGCTCAAATATAACACCCAAAAAAAAGCACCTAACAGACAGAATATAATGAATAATAAGATACACAGAATGTTATTATCGTCATAACAAAAAAAAAAATCCTTTAAGTTTTGTAACCATTTTCAAATGAAAACAAAGGAAAAACAGGATTAGTTTGTGGAGAGTTAACAAAGATATTCTCCTTCATACATAAACTGAGAATAATTTTTTCACTGATGTGAAAAAAATTTGTTCTGTAAAACAACAAGATTATTAAAGATATAATTCTCCCTTTACCTGCATAAACTAGAATAGTCTCAAAATTCAAACCTTGTGCATCTCCCTGATCCTTGCTGCCTCTCAGCCTCATTGATTTCTTGCCACAATGCTACCTGCATACCAAAAGAAAGAATTTCTCAGTTTTCAGAGAAAAGGAAAAATGTTAATGAGGTTTTTTTACAGAAAAATATCTTGACTCTGATATGAGCAGAGGGATGGAGCTGCAGAAAAACAGGCCCTGCTTTCTTGGGCTGATTAACTCATATATAGCAATGGTAACAAACAACATTCTGTATAAAACTGACAGACCATTCTTTGCTGCACACTGCATGTCTTTTGGAAACACACATAATATTATTCATGGAGACAAAACCCTGCATTTTTGGGGAAAAAATCCCCAAGACCCAAGCCCTAGATGGAATATATGTTTTTAAACAAACAGCCTAGTATTTAAAGCTTTTGAACTTTTTATACCAGGCTTTATATTTATATTTATATTTATATTTATATTTATATTTATATTTATATTTATATTTATATTTATATTTATATTTATAT
>NC_031799.1:70572070-70587630 GCF_001522545.3 Parus major | reverse complement strand
TTCTATTCTATTCTATTCTATTCTATTCTATTCTATTCTATTCTATTCTATTCTATTCTATTCTATTCTATTCTATTCTATTCTATTCTATTCTATATTATTCCATTATATTATTAAATTATATATTATTCTATTATTATCATATTATCTTCACTTTTTATTATGTCCTGAGACTGGTCTGCCTTTTTAGGTCCATATAGTAAGAGAGAACAAAACTTGTAGTATTAGTTTTTCAAGGTGTAGTCAACTGATTTCACCAGTTTTTAGGTGTTTGGGTTTGAGGATTTTTTTGCTTCTTTGTGGGTTTCTTGGTGTTTTTTTTCTTGTTGTTGTAGGCTTTTTGGTATGGGGTGAGATTTCTTTGGAGGGGTATGGAAGTGGGCTAGTTATCACCTTCTCTCAAATTACCAGCAACTTCATTAACACTATTTTAAAATGTCATACAATGTTTATTTGCCTGGGGTGAAAGAGATGGTTTTTTCCTGACAGGGAAATGGAAACATCTGGGTAAGGAAACATGCTCAAAATGCTGTCTCCCTGGAAAGTGCTGAAAGTTTCATATCTCAGAGAGCTGATAGTCTGATGCCCTTGAGCAGCCTTCTTTGTGTGCTCATGCTGCCTCTTGTCTTGAAGACAAAGATTCTTAAGATCTTTGCATTTTAACACAGTCCATTCTGAATCAAATTGATAGCTGTTACAAGCTTGAAAAATGGCTCCTCCTTCCCTTTTTCCCTTTTTGTTTTTGTTTCCCTTTTCATTTTTTTTAACTTTTCCTTTTTTCCTTTTTTCCTTTAACTGTTCCTTTTTTCTTTTTTCTTTTTTCCTTTTCCTTTTCCTTTTCCTTTTCCTTTTCCTTTTCCTTTTCCTTTTCCTTTTCCTTTTCCTTTTCCTTTTCCTTTTCCTTTTCCTTTTCCTTTTTCCCTGCCTTAATGGGAGTGAATGCACAGTAATGTGGAGACCAGCGTACTTTTTTATCCTCTCCTCACTGGAAGGTCACTCTACCCCTTCAAAGATGTCTGGACCATTAAAAAAAAAAAGATAAAATCATAAAATCTGGGATAGGTTAAATATTAAAACCATTTTGCTTGGATGCAGCTGTGCTATCACTCAGGACCAAGTGCAAAAAAAAGGGTTTTTGTGACAGGTCCCCCTAGGTCTGTGGTGGCTGTTAATGAGGTAATATTTGATCTGGTTCATCTCTGACTTTCAGGCACACCCAAGACATTGCTCCCTCATATTTTCAAATTTTAAAAATAATTTAAACATTCCTGAAGTAAGCTGGGGAATGTTTAAATATAGAACAAATGCATCAACAACTTCTGTGGCTGTTTTCACACAGTAAGAAAAAATAGAGTTTGAAAGAATTTTTTATTTTAGATTTTTTTTTTATATGTGAACACTGACTCCATTTATTTTTCTAGTCCTTTCTGTCCTTTTCTCTGCTGATAGTGTGCCACTGTGCTCACAGTGGGCAATGTTTTCATCATTTTTGGGTGGATAGAGAAATCAAGATGCCTTGTTCATTGCCTGTGCAAAATGATGGGTATGTGTGATTAAATTCTGTGTTAGAAAGAATTCTTAGCAACCACAAAGACCTTTTATTTAAAATAACATTGAAGGAAAATCGGTAAACTTACTCTACTGTCTGGTAAACCCTTGTTAAAAAATATAGACAAAGTTTTTCTCTACTTTTCACATAGATTGGTTCCACTGACGTTTGTGTTGATATGCATGAATTTAATTTTGTTTCCTATTGTAGTTATTCCTGGTAAAAGGCAAAAAAAAACCCTGTGTTGTTTTCTGCCTGTTGTGCATAATTTTCTGTGGCAATGGATACCTGGCGTTTGAGGTCTAGTTCAGACATGGCTGTGGTTAAATTTCTGTCCACTATTTAAATATTTTTGAATACAGGCTTTATTTGAAGTGCTTCAATTAGTCTTTGTACACATTTTTATCAGTTAAATAGGTTCTGAAAATCAGTTTTATTAAAAAACATTAAAAGAGGAGACAGATACATTAAAAAAAAAGGAGGAAAAGTACAAAGGTTGTACAAAAGTACAAAACTTGCAAATTTTGCAAAATGTAATTCAGAGTCCTCTTCTGATTTGCTCTACAAAATTTGGCTTCAGTCAAAACATGGATCTAATGTAAAATGAAAAAAACCCCATGGGATTAGCAGTTGGGAATATGAAATTAAAACAAAAAACAAAAAAAACCCAAAAAACCAGGCAAATTTGAAAACACCAGTGCACAGAGCACAAGGAAATCTCAGTAAAATGGATGAGAGCCACAAAATTTTGTGTATCTTGCTTGTGTCTTCTGCTCAATAGCACATTGTGGCTCTGTATTCATGGTTTTGCTGTATAGATTTATGTCAGAATGCACTTACATGCAATATCTGCCCTGATTTATGCTCATGACATTACTTGGGAGTAATCTTGCTTGTATCACTGATTGTTCCAATGATAATTTGAATTATTGCAGAGAGATAAAGATATCCCTGAAGATAATTTCGTTCCAGCTGGGTCTGTAAGGAGCAACTCACAGGTTTTGGGAATTGTATTAGAGAAATAAAGTAATTCACATATGCCTCACACTGATTAAGAGCCTGGCTTTTGGATTCTGCAGGAATTTGGCCTATTTCATTACCTTGCATAGCATAACAATTACAGATTTATAACAATAATGTTGACAAAAATGCACTTCAACCTTTTAAAAAAAATTTTTTTATAGTAGAAAATCTTTGGACAAGTCATAGCTGACCATGAAAATAAAACCATTATCTAGAGTTTAAGGGGAAGATCCACCTTTTTGACTATAGAGCCAGGAATGATCACACTAAAATTCCACAGCTGTGTTATCAATCCACCCCTCCAAGACACAAAACTTGTGCTGACATTGCAGTCCTGAGTGTGGATTGCCAGGGACAGTTTGATGCCCCTCTTGAGGAAATGATATCTGTGATGTCCCTATGTGAAAAAAGGCAGGAAAAAACCCAGCAAAAAAGGCAAATCTCCATCAGGGAACCGGAGACTGATCCTCAGAGGGCAGATAATGACTTAATTGAAAAATTTTACTGCTTTCTGTAGTATCAGAGGGGCTTGAAGGTGGCTACTTGGTACAAACAAAAATCAGGATATTTAGGGAATCTTACAGTAGTTTAAAAAAGGTCTCCCCCCCAACTTTGTGCTGTCACAGTTGTTAGCTCTGGTTCTTTGGCTCTCCCAGCACAGGTAGTAGCTATACAAACCTTGAATTGGCTAGGAGTGATATCTGCACACAATATTTTTGTAGAATAACACCAGGTAGGCTGAGCTGCAGTCAAGATTACAACAGGAAGGTGTTTACTTGGTTTAACTACACCTGCCAGACTTAAAAACCAATTTTCCCTCCATCAGCTTGGCCACTTCTAATGGCTCTGTAAAACTACTGAAATTTTAACAGTCAGAAATATGAGAGGCCTCTGTCATTCATGTTGAGTTACATCCAAAAGTTACCTGAGCTTCTGCATGGGGTAGTGGTGAATATATACATATGTAAAGTTTGCTCCAAATTTTAAATGTGCAGGTATGTTTCTCTAAAACTTTATCAGCATTACTTGCCACTTGTGCTTCTGGTATTGTTTGGCTCCATGCTCTGTGGACCTTGCTTTCACTTTGGCTGGAAAATGAGGCTTGTGGTTAAAAGATGGTTAAATTAAAAGACATGAAAACCCAGTTTACTTCCCACAATCACCATGCACTGCCTTGGTGGATATCCAAGTACATTTATCCCATGCTGTAGCCAGGGGATTCTTTATCTTCACCTGACAAAGGAAGGCTCTCTTTCATCTCCAAGGCCACTGCCTTTGCAGCACAAAATAACTTCAATTTCCTTTCCACCTTCTTCAGAGGGTTTTACTGATAGTGTATAAAACTGTGCCCTTGTACACCAGTGATGATTTTAGAGGTTCACTCTTTGGCTGACCTGCAGAGAGGAGGAATCTGTGGCAGTCCTGCAAAGGGGTCTCTTCACTCACAATCAATACCCCATTAAATTTTTGATTCTGAGGTCCCCTGTTGAGTCATCAATGATGACTAGGGAAAGCAGCTATTTCACATTTGTTTTACAGCTATTTTACCTGTGCACATCTTTTTCTTCCTGCCATCTCTTCATTTCAAGGGATATTTTTGGTTTCTCGCCTTGGGAACAAACACACCAATTCTTTACACATCTCCTAGAGTTGTTTTTTTTTTGTTTTTTTTTTCTTTTAAGAAAATTGATTTTCTTTTTTAAAAGCATTGTTAAGGTCGTGTCAGGCTTCTATCTTGTACTTTTTATTTCACAAAATACAATCTCTGGGCCATACAAAATGGTCTAAAAGCTTTCTGGTAGCTGGAAAATGGGAACATTCTGAGTGGTTTTTTTCCAAAACCATTCTACTAATGACACTGTTAGGTCTAGAAAATAATATCCATTTCTCTTTGCAAGCAATCTGTGCTTACATAAAAGCCTTCTTAACAGTTTTTTTCTCTTCTTTGTTGTTTTGTTGATTTTTTTACCCCAGAAGAAAGCCAGAGCTTCTGGGTGTTTTACAGTAAGACCTCCTTGTACTCCTCCAGCAATGCAGCAGAGATTTATGATGAGTGTGAAGTACTCACCAAAAAGTATCCTAGGTTCACACTGAGAAATTTATTACCTTGAGATTTTAATGGCATTAAGTCTCTTTCTTTTTGAGATGACTGTAAAATGCTGAAAAAAAAATATATATATATAAACTCTGCGTCAAGAAAGACTGGGGTGGTAAATTTTTTTATTGCTTACATGTATGACAAATTCTACAGGAATAGATCTCTTCTTCCTCTTTCTCCCGTCAGAGGTGAAACAAACAAACGTGAATAGGAATTACCTCATCATCTGACATTTGAGGCTGGACACAGTTTCACAAGAGCAGACACCCCCTCTGCCAGACAGTGAGCTCAGTTGTATGAAAGACGATGTATGAAACACACTTTCAGCAAGAGAAAGGGACAGAAAAGAAATCTGTCTGCTTCACAGCCTTGGATGGCAGAGGGCAGGGGAAAGAAGGCAAATATGTACACTGGCATGTTGGTGAAAAAAAGAAACAAATGGCAGACGAGGTTGACCCATTCCAAGCAGGCAAGGTGAGGCTGGAATCAATATTGGCATTGGCCAACCCAAACAGATCTTCCTCATGGAGCTGTGTGAGCTGAGGACTGGAAATGCCCAAATGCACATGAACTCGTGGATGTACCAGTGTGCTGGAACCTGGTTTGTTGTGACACACTCCTGCATACCTGGAGATGATATCCTTGGCCTTCCAACAGCGGGAAAAAGATCTCCACAACATTTCCCTCCTCGCTTCCTGTGGTATTCGAAAATTTCCCTTCACTGTGGTTTATTCTGTCACAAAATCACCCTAAAAACCTGTGTGGCTTCTGTTATTTGGTGGTGTTAGAACTGTGAGGAAAGAAAACAGCACCATCAGCCTTCAGCAGGGCATCAGAGAGGAAACAACAAGCAAATAGATTGTAAATGTGTTGTGAAATTATTTCAACACTCCAGTGATGCCAAGGTCATCACATTTCTACTAGCACCAGTCTGAAGTGCAGCCTGACTTATTTTGCTTCCAAACCCTCCTCACAACTCAGGTGAGATGGACTTTGTGCTACAGGGACTTGGGCTGACTGATGTTTAGATAAGAATTGAAGCAATTTCAATAAGGCATTTATGAAGTACTTAGCCCTTCACATGAAGAGAATAAACTGGGCTATTTTTACAGGAGAGGGTGCAAAGCTCACTGTAGTAATTCTTTCTCTCACAGAAGTTTAGGTGTGAGTAACCCCAGAAACTTTATTTGAATTTATTTTTCCTTAGAGTGAGCGTTCTTTCACACAGTGAGAGCCTTAGATGGGTGTTGCAACTCTTCTAGTCCCTTTCCAGCAGGATTAAGTGTTCTCTTCATACAAAACTCAGACTGGGGCCAAAAACAAAGAGAGGAACACCACCCCTTTGAGCTACCCATGATGCAGCATTTCTTCTCATTGTGTTGTGATCTCAGAAATCTCCTTCAGGTACAGCAGGTCCCTCAGTGATGATCTTTCTTCACCAGATGGATTTCACACCAGCTTCATCCACTGACCTTGTCAGCAGTGAAGAAAGCATCTCTGAAGCTAAAACTCATAAGTGATCTTGAGTTCAGCCAATGGGCAAAGATTTGGCTGTACATTGGTCATTGTTTTAAATTTGCTGTGGCCAACAATTTGGCTGTACTTGGGGAAAAAAGCACTCTAGAATTTTCCATTTTCTTGTTCTGCAAACCCTTTCCAAGAGCCTGGCCTAAAGCCTGGTGAAACTCACGGAATTTTCCTGAGCAGGGGATGGATCACCCTGAGTTCAGGCAGGTTTCTGTCCTGGACAGGGTGAATTTTAGGATCACTCTTCTCACCTCAGGCCTGTGCAGAGGGTTTAAGAATGGGATAAGCCCAAGGGGCGGTTCCTGTCCAGCACCACTCCATGGAATTCACTGATCCAACATCTGGGAAGAAGAAGTTCTGCTGCTGTGACACATCTCAATCTGTCAGCCTGCTGAACTGGCCCTTCATCCCTGCTCAGCTCTGGGTGTTGCAATTGTGGCTGTCATTTGTTCTTTCAGATAATTAGCATTGGCTAACTTCAGGTCTAATGACCTTTCCCAATCTATCGCAACCAGTAGTAGAAAACTCATTAAACCCTGCTGTCATTTTTCCCACACACAGATTTATACACACACACACACTGGTGTGCCTTCATGCAACAAAGCTTTCTGTTGCTATTTGAATTAATCAATCTTTTTGGTTTTTTTTTATTATCATGTAGGTAGAAACTACCATGTTATCTTCCCTCTGGTTTAATTCAACCCACGATTAAAACATGAAACTAAGGGCAGAATAATCTGTTCTGGCAATTGAAAGCCATGTTTGGCTTCCTTCCTTCTTTTGAAAATGGAGCAATGCTTTCAAGTAACTCTCAAAGGATGTCATCATTTAGAGGGAGACATTTTTTCCATCAAAATATTTCATTTTTGAAACAAAAATATATTTAGGAAAAAGACAATAATTTCAATAAAAGCTTTCGTTAATATGTCTTTTTTTAAGATGCATGAAAAGAGTTTTTCTTCAACAATACAATTTTCTTTTCTGATGTTTTAGGTTTAATTTTACAAGTGTATATTTATCTCAATTTCCATAGTGTAATGTTATGAACAGAGTCCGACAATTAAATAAAATTAATTCATTAATTCAAGCAAAATAAGTTATCCGATGAGATTTCAGAAAAAATTGAAACTTTAATCCAGATGCAGTTGCTCTGATTCTTAATTTGAAGAAATATGCTGTGCTTTAAAAACATATTAAAGCCTCAGGGCTAGGTCCTGGAGAGCTTCCAGAGATACTGGATGCTATTTTTAAATTTGTTTCTTCCTTCTATACCTGGATTTTGTTTCACAGGGCACTTGCACATTGATCTGAGACCTGTAAATATTTGATGAGAAATAGCATAACTTTAAAGAAAACCACACCCCTAGACAAAAAGCTGTTTCCTAGATACCCATTACTCTTGTATTCAAGCAGGACATTGAACAGTTTTAAGACTCAGCACTTTATCATCCTCCCCCTATAAAACAGCAAAGAATTTTTATAGTACAGGGTTGCAAAACAGATTTTATTCATGCCTGTGTGAACTCTGAATAATTCCACAAATTGAGGGAGTCATAATCTTCTAAATACACTTGTATTGTGTTGAGGGATTATGGTAGAAATGTCCCAAAAGTTCAAACAAATATACATGTCAAGCCTCAGAGCGCTAGGAAAATAGATTTTATTATATATGCCACCAAATATTTAGTCAGTAAGGTAATATAAACACATACCTTATTTTCTCAAATTTGCACTGCAGCATTGGCCCTCTCTTTAGAGAAGTGCAAACAGAAAACCTGTTTGCTACTGTACCTTATCACAATATCATCATTCATGGGAGAAACCACTCAGAACAACTGCTAAAAATACGTGAGATTCACCTCCCAGCCACATGCCATGGCCTGATTTTCTCTCTCCAGCAGAATTATTCACCTGCTGCCCCCTCTTTTCACAAAAATCCAGCGTGTCTGATTCAGACCTCATGCCAAAGAGATCTGGGAGTTGGCAAAACTTCCTTTAGTCTCCTCTGCCCTTAAGCTGCAACAATCTCAGTGAAGAAAAAGCAATAATTTCTCAGGTTTCAAGACCTCAGGAGCACAAAACTGCTATATGGAGGCTGCAGTTCCATCTGGGACTCCAAAACCTGCAAAGGAGCCCCAGTAGATCTTTCCAAGACGCACAGCTTGACTTGGAGGGTGGAAGGGCTGATGAAAATGTTGATCCTGCCCCAGGGCTTATCTTCTGCCTCCACTCAGTGCCCTCTGCCCCTCCACAGCACCATCCCATGCACAGCTGTTGCCATCTCCTCATCAAAGTCATACCCAAAGCTGAAATGCTTTCATGAAGCTCAAAGGATGAAGGAGAAGAAAGCTAGGATTTATTTTTTTTTTCCAAAGGGGTAAATTGTTCAGCTGGGATTTCACAAGTTATTTCTCTCCCAGGGCATGACAGACATGAAAAAGTTAAAGAAAGGACATTCAGTGGGCTTTGTATGTCACCTTTTTTGTTTCATGTGAAAATCTGCTCCTATTTCTGCATTCTGTCTGCACCAGACCACCTCCTGGTGATTTCAGCTCCTCCATGAAATGAAAATAAACCTGTCACCCAGACAGCTGCTACAAAACACACAGGCTGCTTCTGCCTGGTTACAGTCATCAGCTTCAGGCTTGAACCTTAAGAATTCTTTATCACTGCTGCTGCAAACTCTTCATGTGGTTATTTTAGCATCATGACCAACATAGAGCAGTGGCATTTATACTTGTGGACCATGTATTGGGTTTATGAATGGAAATGGGTTAATAAACAGAATTAGGTTTATTAACAAAGGAGCTGCAGTGCTTAGGACACATTGATTTTCCTCAGTTTAGATCACCTGTTGTTTTGTGGTTGGTTTTTTTTTTTTTTTTTGGTTGGTTGGTTTGTTTGTGTGTGTTTATTTTAATATTGGTTTAAACATTAAACTACCATTATATCCTGGTAAGGAAAAAAGCCAATGACAGAATAAACATTCTGAAACTTTAAAACTGCTCTTGCTTGTCAGCCAAGGAGAGCCCTGGTGAGATGGACTGCTCCCTCGCTGCAGAGAAAACTTTTAGGAGGTGGAAAACCAGAATTATTCACTGGGACCTGGTGTCTGCAGCAGGGAGATGCTCCCCTGTGCTGACTGTGGATCCCAGCAGGTGGAAGCACACAGCACACAGCACCTTCCAGCAGGCAGCTGGCACCTCCAATAAATATTTTGTGGCAGTGCACACATGCAGAGATGACCACAAGAATGCACTGCATGTGCTGTGCTGAGATCTGCCGTAACTCTCTGAGGCCAAGGGAAGCTCCACGGAGCCTGCTGAGGGCAGGCAGGTCATGGGACAGCTTTTGAATCCTCTGTGACTCAGTGAAAACCCAGGACACCCATTATGAGCCGTGGAAGGGTCGCTTCTAAAAACAGATTTCCCCATTCCATCTCTCGCTTTTCTTCCTGGGTCAGCCTGCTGCAAGCTCTTCCTCTAGTCTCAGTGGAGATCCTTCCTCCACCTCAGATCCCATGTGATGCTGTCCCCCTGGTGTGCCTGGCCAGCCCCACTGGCAGGAACATCCCCTGGCAGGCTGCACTTGGCAGATCAGGGCTGTGACGGGAAGGTGATGCACTGACAGCGCTTGTACAGTGTCACAAAATGTCCCAAAATTAGCAGCCCAGCTGTGGTTTCCATGCTGAGGCCATCTCCATGACAGAGCTGAACTAGGGCAGGAGCTGCTCTGTAAATCTGAGCAGCATCTGCAAGGAAAAACTCTAAATGTGTATAAATCAAGAAACAGAGGAGTGCCTGGCCTTTTCCAATTGTCCATTCACTTATTCTGCACAGGATCTCTGTGATCCCTGCAAAACACACTAATTTGAGAATCTGGCTACATTTTTGCCTAATCCTGCACTACCTTTAGTTTTTGCAAGTAAAAGAAAGCAGCAGCCAGATCTGGATTAGCCTTACCCCTCTGCTCCTCCAGCTTTCTCCTTTTCTCACTAAACCCACGTCCTCTGCAGGGTTTTCAGGGCTGCTCTCGAGCAGAGCCAAGCTCAAGGCATCCAGGGCAATTTGTGTTACAGCAATTCCATGCCAGGGAATTCCATCTGCGAGGAACTGAGGCAGGCAGCAGCCAAGAAGGCGTTCTGCAAGGGAGGAATCGTAACCAGGACCAAAAATGTGCTTTCTGACACATTTTTGAGAGCTCTCTTCTCATGCTTGCGCTGTAACAGGAGCTGTGGGTGTGCTCCAGACACTTCCTCTAAGCACAATTGCTTGGTGCTCCCTTCTCACAGAGGTTTTCTGCTGCAGAGCTGCACAGGTGTCTTTGTGGCAGCTGAAAATGGGCTCCAGGCTCTCATGGATGAGCACAGAGACAGCAGGAGGGCATTAGGGGTGTCACTAAAACCTGCACTCAAGCCTGGGTGTTGATCTCCTGTTCAGCCCCTGGGTGACAGTGGCCTCATCCCCGCTCCTTTCTTGGCTTTTTGACCCCTCTTCTGCCATTATCTCAGCTGGTTTTTGGCTCTGCTGATGTTGAATTCTATGTTCAGACTTGTCTGGCCAGCAGAATAGGGGGTGAAGTACAAAACTGAGCTGAGTCTTAATATCTAGATATGCTTGTGCTTTGTGGTAAAAGAGAAGCTGCAAGAATCAGTGAATTTTAGCCAGTGGTAAGGGTAGCTTTGTTCCCCTCATACAGACCTTGAATAAAACATTCCCAGACATCTCTCACCATCAAAGATACCAACCCTGAGGAAACTGAGCTACAAATTAAGGCTGAAGAGTAAAACACACCAACTGTGGAGAGCCTTGTAGTCCAAGGAACTGTACATTATTTATCTCAAGGAAGCAAGCTTGGAGAAGTTTGTAACTTGAAGAAAGGATTCCTCTTTCCTCTCTTTTAAAACACACAGGAAAAGCAGTATGATCACAGTACATAGATTTTTTGGCTATATATCATATATCAGATATTTGGCTATATGAGATACTGTTTCCTTTTTTCCCAGAAAGTCATCAGATCATGGCAATGATATATTTTAAGTCTGTTTTGCTTAACATGCTCACAGTATGCCTCCAACTTCATTTTTGGTCAAAGGAAAGAAAGAGATTACTACATACCTCGTATAGGTAGGCTGTGGGTTTTTGTCAGCACCACCAGAATAATTTTCAGACCAGAACCACCAAGTCTGAAGTCCATTGGTGCACCAAATCTAGTGCACCATTTTAGACACTCCAACCCCACAAAAAATGGTAGAAGATCAGATTCCATGGAGTTTCACCAGCTGAAGATCTCATGCAAATTCTACATGTACTGCAGCCTGTTTATTTGTTTAAGATAGGTTACAGCTTGAAATAACCTTGCCAAGACTGTCAAGTGGTGGAATCTAAATATTTTGAACATGATGACTGGACTACTAACATACCCTCTCTTTCAAATAGTTTCTTGAATTTCATTATCTAAAATATATGTTGCAGGGAGTAATACTGCATTGCCAATGGAAATTGCATGAGGAACTATTTCTTTAGGTCCTTCTTAATCTCATATTTCTAAAATTCCAAATGGACATTGTTTTAATCTGTTGAAGACTCCATCCTGTGCTTTGAAACAGTAAACCTTGCCCTATTTTTGGTGGGGCCAAATAAAAATCAAACAAACAAAATTCTTCCCAATTTGATTTTATAATGTAGCTCTGAATCTTTGGGGGAGAGAAAGAGAAATTAAAAGGGAAAGAAAAATGTTTATGAAGTAAATGTGAAAGAGTCCATATGGGAGCAATGATGGGGAAAAGGACATTATTTTACCTAATCAATCACTCTTGTTAAATACAACAGAAATGTTGGCTCTGTGTAATTGAAAACTAGCAGTTGCTTAGCTCATCATTACATATTTTCCTAGTATCCAGTAAATATACTTGTTTGCTCTTCCAGATTTTTAGATTTGTGATAATGCTTGCACAAGAACAAGAGAGGAACCATATTCAGTGCCTGCTCTACCTGATCAGTGCAGGTTTGGGAATAGATCTGTTGGAAGCATGGTTTTTCCAAGAGTCCTAAGTGTTTATACCTTCTATATTTAGGTTTTAAAAGCAGGAGTTTTCAATTTCATGGCTTAATTAATTTGTAAATCAGGTAGACATTCTGACCATTTTGACCAATGGGACCTTGTAGCTACAGCCTCACTTGAGCCAGCTCAATATTTACCCTCAAATGAACATTTTTCAGTATCAGTGAATGTTTCCTCATGGCTAGCACTCATCCCAAGCTGTGAATTTATTTCCCAGGAGCAACTCTTTCCAAGCCAGAAGTGTAATTATAGCTGCAGAATTCAAAGTGCTCCTTTGTTCATCTTGCACAGGCAAGTGGAGGAAGAATTTGGCAAAAGCTTGCAATTACTGGTTAATTATTATTTCAGTTGGCTTGGTGGTTTGGATGTTTGTTGTTGATGTTTTGGTATTTTTTATTTTTTTGGTGTTTATTTTCAGAAGGTTTTTAGCTTGGGTTTTTTATTTTGTTTTGGGGTTTTCTTTTTTGGTTATTGGGTTTGTTTTCATTGTTTGTTCCTGTTTGTTGTTTTTTTTTTAATTTAATCTTGTCATTACATAGAATATTGTCATGGCCTCTGGAGACAATATTAACAGTTAGCTTCTTAGCTTCAAGCTTCAAAAGACTGTGACCTGATTTGAAACTTCTGCAGAAAAGCAAATGACATTTTCCAACCACCAGTCATTACCACTGATAACTTAACATTGTTGGGAAAATATTCTGGTTATCTGTGTATTTTACTAAGGAGCTGGATGCAAAAATTTAAGTCTGACTTAGCCCAGATTCTACCAATCAATGAGCTACAACAATATCTCTGCTCATTCTCCTTTGGAGGCTCAGATGGAAAAAATAAGCTGGATTTGGAAAGCACCTGCTTGGGGATTTTTGTGTGAGCTTGTGTGTTTGTGTGTGGGATGAATGTGTATTTTTTGTTTTTTTCACTGATATACAAGCAAATTGGAATAACACAACAGTGTCTGCTGGAGAAAAGCAGGATCACCATCTTCCTGCAGAAAAAAAATATAATAATACCCAGTTATGGCTATATGTAGAGTTTATTTGAGGGTGTGTATCCCATTTTTCCCCCCCTCCTTTTTTTTTTTTCCTCCACTGATTTTCTTATTTGCATTTTTCTTCTGAAAATTCAGATGTGAATGTATGCAGAAAGCCAAGGCAAAGAATATTTATGTCAGAAGAAAGAAACAATCAAAATAATGCTTTGCTTTCCCTTGCCACATATCTCATACCAAAAAGAAAGAAAATGCCATAAGAAGAAAATCTCAAACTGTGGAATGCAGAGACCCATTCTCATGTTGGCTCATTTTGGAGGCTCCATTGCAAAGACCAAAGCTCGGATTATTTTTGTTTATATATGCCTTCTCCTCTGTAAACAGTAATTTTATTGCAGTTTGAAATCACAGATTGGATCAAATAATGAGTACCTAAATCCAGCAGCTGGCTAGATTTGCATAGAATGTCCTATACATTCACAGAAAATGAGGCAGCTCACTGTGACACTCTACTAGTGTTTAATAAAAAAAATCAGAATAACTTCAATACAAAATCTTTGCTCTTCATCTTGACTATTCCTGTGTAATTTTATAGTCTTGATTTTAAAGAAGGAACCATGTATCAAAAGTACTTGTATCATAATTTCAAGTGAAGATTTAAAATAGTATAAAATTGTGTAAAAAGTTTTGTAATTCTTTTCCAAGGCCTTTCTTTTCTGAGGCAATAAAGATCCAAAACGTAATCTGAGCATTTTGTATTTTAGATGAAGAGAGCAACAAGCACATTAAAATACAGCTAAATTTTGGCTCAAATATTAAAAAACTAAAACTGTATATTATTGTTTTGAGATTTATTCCATATATTTCCCCTTCACCTCTTTTATTACATTTTTAGCCAGCAAACTTAATAATGAAAAAGAAGATTTTTAAAGGTGAGTTCATACTGTATCAACTGAAATGAAAACACAAAACCTGAACAAATTTATATGATTTCAGATAGAAAACCCTTTGCCCAAAAGCTCGCAGCCATAAAACTCCCTCACAAATTTTGCTCAAACACTTCAAAACTCCACAGAGCACAACAGTTTTGGCTCCCACTAAAAAACTTGAATGTTTTCAAACATTTTGTGTATCATGCTTTACACTATTCTCTATTCACTATTTACTATTTACACTATTCTAGAGGTTGGACTGATGAACAGAATTCTTCTCACTCCATAAATGAACATATTACAACTTTGTGCCAACCACAATCATTGGTTTGAAAGGACACGGAAGAAGTGGCTTTATTAACAGTGAGAAATATAGGATGAATCTTTTGATCACTTACTTTTACCCCCTCTAGTTATTTAAAGCTGACTCTTCTGGTTTTAGACCATTATGAAAATAATTCTACATTGTTTTGCAAGTAGTTAGATGTTTAAAAAAATATTAGGAAGAAAGGAACAAAGAAACAAACAAAAGTGTTGGTTAAAAATACATTAATTTTTATGTCTTAAAAAATATTAAGAGTTCACCAAAAGAGACATTACTTATGCCACATCTTGCTACAAAGACAACATTTCCATCAGACAACAGTTTAGGGGGTAACTCAGAGCAGCTTCTGTTAGAAGAAACATTTAAAAAGCTAAGTTGCATCTCTTCAGTTGCAAATCTCATACAAACTTGCCCTGTTTTTTAAAAAAAAAATTTTTGTTGTTTGTTCATTTTTTGGTTTTGTTTTTAATGAAAATATGAAATCTGAAAATAGACTCTCTCCCCCAAGAAACACCTTGAAGAAAGTTCTGCTTTCACCGTCTTTCCCACTTGACCACCTTGCCCATATGTAAAATGAGCTGGGTTTTTTGTGTTTCCACAAAACTACAAACACGACCAAACTGTTCTGCAAAGATTTAACTTTTGAGGAAGGCGAGAAACAGCAGAAGAAAGATTCCTGTAGGAGGAACACCAGGACAAACCCTGACTTGTGTGCACATGGATCACCTGCTCTCTAACCAAAGGGGCAGTGGCCACCTGGGGACATTGTGCACCCTGAGCTGCCACAGGCAAAACCCACAAATTACAGGGGAAAAAAACCCAGAAAAAGCTGCAGGCACCACGGCTGCAGCTCCCACAGGGTGAATGATCTGCATACCTTTTCACAAGGTGGAGCAGAAATAGCAGCAAAGTAGCACTGGCTCACAGAAATGTGCCCCTTTTTTCCGTAATGAGCAAGCAGATTAAAAATATCCATCCAAGGATGTCGAGGGAGCTGCTGGAAGTTGGATACAGGTCTGGAAGCAGAAGAAACAAGGAAATGAGGGAAGTCCTTC